>NC_139898.1:20388207-20553207 GCF_905171665.1 Trachurus trachurus | reverse complement strand
TCAGTTTTTTTTTTACTTCACTGACTAATAAGCTTTTTATGTGGAGACAAACAGCTACAAGTTGTTTAGCATTTGAATATGTCAACTTGCCATTTCCTTTTACAACTTTAGGCACACATTTCTGTTTGTCTATATAGGTTCTGTGTGTGTACGTGAGGTATAAATGGAAGCACTGTCTGCTTGTGCACTGAGCTCTCCTGAAACACAAGATAAATTCCCCACAGGGCAAGTGCGCATTTCTTTCCTATGCTATGCTGTGTGGACATTTGTGTGGAATGATGTGTAACCAGGATGTGTGTGTTTGTGTGTGTCAATACTTTGACTGCATGCATGTTTTCCTAGAAAAATGAGGCGATGTTTACTTGCAGAATCATTTCCTCTGGTTTGAATGTTTTCTTTTTATGTGTTTTTCCTCGCTGTGTCCGTTCTCGTCGTCTCATGGAGAGAGGGAAACAGGAGGCAACTTGGGGGTTTTTAACTTCTTGACCTTCAGACATGATTGAATCTGTTCTGCTGCCAAGCCAGACAAAGGGCTTCTGAAAGCAAAGAGTCAGCTCATGACTTGGCCTTCATGTAGCCATGGACAGAAGGAGGGAGAGAGGGAGAGAGAGGAAGAGAGGGAAAGAAAGAGAGAATGACGGAGAGATAGGAAGACCGGAGAAAGAGCAATCGTGTCATGCACAACGTTTAATTCAAAACTGTCCATCTGCTGTGTGGCTTAAACTTGGCTGGCATACAGTACACACACACACACACACACACGCACGCACGCACACACACACACACACACACACACACACACACACACACACACACACACACACACACACACACACACACACACACACACACACACACACACACACACACACACACACACACTTTTGTCATAGACATTCACATGCACAGACAAATTTTACTCAGGACGAGGACGCCAAAGGTTCATTGAGTCATATTCCGTTATTCTTCTCAATGCTCCAGATCCCTGTGGTGTTTCATGACTATTGACTCTGTATTTTCAGCATTTTGCAAGAAGGTAGGCGAGTTGATGAATAATTATACACCTAATTATGAGCACAAAAATGCAAAGAGATATGCCTCCCACTATTTTGCAAAGCCTATGCATTTATGTGTCCGTGGTATTTTTACATTTATATGAAATTCCATTTTCCAGTGCTAAAATGTGTTGGATATGTATTTTTAATAGATACACAGTATGTCAAAAATGATTTAACTCATTCTAAGTGTGGCTGATCAGCCACTTACTACAGCACCAACTAGTGGTGAAGGGTTACTTTAAGAGCTGATGACCTGAGTTGCCCCACTGGTTACTGTGGTACAAACTGAAGAGAAGTTTCAGCTGCAGCAGTTTTACTAAAAGCTTTGTGCAGATCAGCTGTCTCAATCAAAACCACTAGACCTCTTTCTCATGACTGTGAATTTCATATCAAATTCTTAAAAGCAGAGCTGTCTGTCTTTGAAATACCAACCTGTCAATAATGACTCATGACTGACTGGAATTTCAAACTGAAAAGACAGTAACTAGACAGAGGTCTGTGGTCAGGTGGGAGGAAGTCAACCATGCCGTCAGTGTTCCCGCCTCTGCGTGGCTAGGGGTATCGATGATAGAAGATTGTAAAGGAGGCAGCTGTGCAGACACGGGTCCATAAACAGTTATGACACGATGACCCTGTACAGCGTTGATGTGTCAGTGCTGTTCCTTTGTGTTATCAGTCGACCGTTCAGTCGTTATGATGATGATTTGCTTCCTGTGACAAGCTCTGTTGTCAAAGCCGGTGCTGGAAAACAGGCAAAGCTTCAACAAACACAAGAAGTGTGAAAATGCACGGGGAACGGGCTTACACGACACAGTACAACAATGTACACTTACATGTACAGGCACATACATGACTGCGCTCAGTCAGGCTTGTACACACAGAGAGGGATGCGTGAGGACAGATGAACACAAAACACTGTCACACATGCTAGCATATTTTCATAAAACTGTAAAGCCCCCGCATTGCTGTAAACAAAAAAAGAGAGAGAGAGACTGTTGGCCATTTCCTTTTAATTTCTCCTAGTGGGAAACTAGCCAGATGTCATCATAAGTTTAAGAGCAAGCACCTCACATTTTGCATGTACAACATTAAATCTCATGGCAACATAGTAATGAACCCTCAGTGGATTTCTCACCTGATATTGCATTCCAGTACCTTGCAGCTCATTGGTTTTGTTTGATTGTTGCCACAGTAAACAGCGGCTTTTCAGACGAAATGCTCACATAAATCCACTGAATACCACTTGTCCAGCACCGGCCAATAAAAGGCACAGATAGTGATTAGCAATAGAGGAACATTTGACTTGACTGACTGCTCATCAGGTGGCCAGAGACTTGATGTTGTTATTTGTCAACAGGATATGTTAAAGAGGAATCTATTCAAGATTTGCATCTTAATTAAACAGCTTCTGAGTAATTGTGATGGTTAAATGACTTGTGACGAGGAGAATGGAGGCTCACTGCCTTCCACCTATTGGCCGAAAACCAACCTTGCAAGGCGATTGCCTCCGACCTGATGCCCCAGATCTTGTCTCGCGACAAACATGAACTTCTTTACAGTATTACACACAAACATGCCCCGTAATCCATAATCTCTTGTTAATGTTACCCACCTCAGTAGACATCTCTCTAGGGATTGCCTACTCGCCAGCTTCATTGAAACCAAATGCACATAACTTAAGCATATTTCCCCTTTTAATAGGTGACGCTTAATATTTGACATAACTGCTTAGAGATGAGGGGACGACAGTCACAAATATCTTGAGCATTTAATGCCTCTTTAGATTTCTGGTTTGATTTCAGCCCCTCTAAACTCATTAGCCAGTATGGTGCTCTGGTGCTGGAAAAATGGATAAGCTGAGCTACCTTGAGCCTCGAGGGACTTTAAAGCAATATTGTAGAATAGAATAATGTGTTTCATATTGCTACCCTAAAAGATACACTGTGAATCTCAACATCATAGGGCTCTGTTGGTTGAAATTTCTCTTCATTTGCATTCCTTTGTTGATAGTTTTCTTTACATAAGGCACAGTACAGTTTACCTCAGGAACATTTATTGCCACTTTCCACCACTGGTGCCACCGGCCTGAATGAAGTTGATTCTGATTTAATCAAATGTATCAGGTGATGTTTGATTGAAGGTGGTGGCGGCGTTGGAGGGGAAATGCAAGGGATAGTTTTACAATAAAAGACGAGACCTGGCAACGTTGCTCAGCAGTACGGGCTGATATCCCTGATGAAATGTTCTGGGAGAGCATGCGGTTATTACCCCAGCGGATGTTATTGTACAAAACCGAAGACGGGTAATGAAATGATGTATGGTCTTTTACTGAGCAGGCAGGAGTGTGTGTACTTGTATGTCTGTTGGCGCACGTGTGTGTGTTAAACGAGGAACCAGACGGCACCATCTGCCTGACAGCGGCAACAAAAGATGATGAGATTGTGTCCGAGAGGAAATCTACTTGTGTTTGCCCTGCGTGATCCCCCTGCTCTCCCTTAAAGACACATACATACACACACACACACATATATATGAAGGCACACATGGTGGCTCTTTTGACTCCTTTTAGCTCTCTGAAAGGGTGGGAAGGTGGAGGGGAAAGCAATTTGTTAGGAGTCGACAGTGTCACCTTATTGCCTGGTTTCTCTTTGTTTTTCAGGCATCTCTTGCCAGGGAAGAATGAAAAAAGGAGGGAGGGTGGGGAGGGGTCAGGTCAGGTAGGAAAAAAGAGGGACAGCACTGGCAAGCAGTATCACAGGAGGAGGGGGGCGAGGTGTGACTCGGAGGGCGAACAGACTTACAGCTTGTCCTGCAGTTCCTGGACCAAGTGACTCTTTGTTTGACACCTTGGCTGAAAGCAGAGCTCCGCCAGGCACGTCCGCTGCTGGCTGACAAACAGCGTATCCTGTCTCTGTTGGCCCACCTCTCGCTCCTCCAGCCAGCGGTGAGGGTGACGAACAAATGAGAGAATGGGAGAGGACAGAGTGGCAGGCAGAGAGAGAGAGTGACAAAGCCAAAGAAAAGGGGGGAAAGAGAGAGAGATGGGGGGGGTTGGAGGGGGCATTGAGGAAGGAATGTATCAAGTTCACCTACTCCTGCCAAGAGAACCTGAAGGAGGCTTGCATTATTGGCATTTTTCATCTCTAGATCATCTACCCGACTCGCCCAGAGTACAGGTTGCCAGATGCTTCCTTGGTGATCTCCAGTTTCACTTAAAGAAGAGGCCTTTGTCCCTGCACAGGAGATCTGTGCTTCACTCATCTGGGCATAACCCAGTACAAAGCCGCGTTCAGGATGGAGTATCTTGTCTCCAGCTAAGAGTGCACAGTAACATTAAAATGTTAAGGAGTTCCCTTTGTGACAGTGATTTGCATTTATTACAGCTCCAGTGACGTGACAGTGAAAGAAGTCACATCGTACCTTTTTACTAAAAGCTGCTAGTCACATAATTGACAGAGATGGAGCAGGATGAACGGGCAGTTGAGGGAGAAAAAAGGACAGATGGCATGTTATGTGTCATAGAGGCCTTAGCAGATGTTTACTTCTGGGGGAAGAAGAAAACGTGACTGGCCATCTTGAGGCTCTGCTGTGTGGGGGGCCTATGGGAG
Source organism: Trachurus trachurus (assembly GCF_905171665.1). NCBI lineage: Eukaryota > Metazoa > Chordata > Actinopteri > Carangiformes > Carangidae > Trachurus > Trachurus trachurus. The sequence goes on along the minus strand of NC_139898.1, from coordinate 20,548,541 downwards.
TGGGACTAAATTGAGTTAACATACATTAGCATTGCTTCCTCTATTGCAGGTCAGCCCTGCTTTACTAATTATTTTCAGCTCAATTTCAATTCTCAAAAGACCCATTTCTAAATAGTTTCCTTCATAAACAAAAGGAAATAAGAAGGTTTTTATAAAGCAAACTTGGCAATCCCATTCTTTTCATTTGATTGTGCTGTGAGGCAGAGGGGAAGGGCTGAAGTGTTTTCTTTTTGTTTTCAGGAGGGCAGAAAGTCAACCGTGACGAATAGAGCATATCTTCTGGATCATTACATCTGTACTTCAGGTCTGCTTCACAGATTTATGTACAGGACAAGCTTGTTTTAGCTCTCCTTCCTTTCCACTTCTTGGCTTCCGCTTCATGCCTGACTCTGTGCACTTTAACATGTGATTTGGTGTAATTTCAGGCTTTTTACTTGCTTAGATCAGTCAAAGGTAACATCTCAGCCATGACACTGAACCTTGTTTGAAGTTCTTTTAGTAGAGAAAGTAAGTTAGATATGAACCTGTTTGTTAAGCAGCTCTTGTTTTCTGTTCAGCTTTTCCCTGCCGCATGCCTCATGTTTCCGTCTTGGCCAAAGTTTGAGACTCGCAAAACAAGAATCAACAATTTAATTCAAACGCAAAGACTGAGAGCAGAGAAACAACATCGGTCAGAACAGTCAAGAAGGGTAAACCTTGTAATCCAATACAGGACTCATTACAACATCTTATTTCCAAGTTCAAATTAAGTCACAGTACTGTACGTACTCTGTTTCATAGGCAAAGGTTGTCTGACAAAAGAGCCCTTTGAGAAGGAAATCAAATCTGGATCTGAGGATCCAGTCAGGAGTTTGAAATGGGAGTGCACGTATGTGCACTGATGAGAGTGAATGAGCATTTGTGTACTGCAGTGGCCCTGTCGTGCTGCACGTGTGTTAGCATGAGGGAGGGATAAAATGTAAGAATGTATGTAGACATGTGAGAGTACGTATAGCACAAATTTCCTGTACCATGCAAAATGAAGCCTTTTCCTGTCCAGCATCCAGCTTTAGGCTCGCCGGTAGCTTTCACCTGTTGTAACCACCCCTGACTGATACCACGCATTAGGACCAGACCCCTGCAGCAATAGCACCGGGGCATGGGCGTGTGATCACTCTGATGACATATACTGAGGTATGAGAACTATGCCCAACGTGAGCAATGACCTTCAGAGGATTTCCCAAAGCTATTTTCGTGAGGGAAATAAACAAACATTTTTATTTCGCTGTTCCGAGCAAAATAATAGAGGCCAGTGAGTCACGGGGTGAAACCCACATGCAGACATAACAAACTTGCCCACACGGGCACAGTCAAGGCCAAGGCATGACTGGCTGTCTCAGCACAAGGGGAGTAAAGATCACTGGGGTCATCACAGATGTTCATTAGTCACACTATCCAAACTGGAAAATCCAACTTTTGTCTCAAAAGTCCATTCTAATTCCAAGTATGTCATTATCCATGTGAAGTACAGTATATCCTATTTTATAATTAAGTATTAAATGAGTATCGTGAATGTGAAATAATGATTTATTATAAATGATAAATGTGGATACTAAAATGCTTTAGTATTAAAGTTTTAAAAGTTTATATAGCTATAATTACTGATTGCAAGCAGCATCTTCAAGACTTACAGATACTGTATATCACTATATATTATTTCCACTTCCATGTGAGTCTGAGTCAAGGTTGAAGTCAGTAAGAGATGAGTTGCTAGTCAAGTGGGCCTTCTGTTAGGTAAGTCGCCAGCTCGTGCACATCTTGGGCTCAAATGTCAGACAAATATCTGATTTTAAAAATGATACTTTAAGCTTTATGATGGAGTTCAGTGAATAGTTGCTGTATTGTAATATAGTACATTCCAGTGCCATAGTGCGTGCGATTTTCAAGCTCTATTCAGTGTTTCATTGCAGTGCTTCAATGTCATATACAGCAAACAGCAGTAAGAGCCAGACTTAAATACAGAGGTTTCTACAATGGTCCACAGTTAACATGTCAGCACTCAGACTGTTTGGGAAACAAATAATTATTGAAGGATGTAGCCTGCACTCATATTATCAGCTCTTATTTATCTCTGGTCAGTGACTTAAAATGTGGTACGAGGAAGTTGATTAAGTTCAGGTCACTGTGTTGCTGCTATCATTACAGAACAATTAACATGCTAATGGTGCGCAATGATGAGAGAGATGGAGAGATGGAAAGAGAAAAGGTGCAGAAAGAGGGCAGAAAGACTATCATTCTGCTACTCCTCTTGAAGTGTTCTAATGGTGCTGGCAAAGCATCTATTCCTGTAGCGCTTATGTTTTACATTTCCCAGACAATACTTGTTACACAGCTTGATCGTTTCTGTCAATGGTTTTCTGCCTTTGAACTTCTCGTATGTCTCCGGTGTCTAATATTGTGCATGCATACTTTTGAAAAACCAAATCAAACAAACTGGTGCTGTGCAACAGTGGATTTCCCTGAAGAATTAATGAAAGAGAGGCAAGTCTACAAATCTTTCATCACCTGGTCATGGATCAAATCAATATCAATATGGTGTGTGGTAGGAAAGGAAAAGACAGGACATTTATTTATACAAATGTGAACAGATTATTCATTTAACCAGTACTTCTGTGTCACACAATGAGTCTTCTGCTCTACTGTTAATGACGCCACAGGGCACTGACATCACTCTGTGGTAATGTCCTGAGATCCAACCATCTGTATGTGGCCACATGACATGGGAAGGAATGGGTAAATGGGGAAAAAAAGACAAGATGTTACTATTGAGCTGTTGCTCGGTGTTGTTATCGTCTGCAGGAAAAGGAAATGGTATATTTTTAGTCAGTAATTGGAGGTTAGTTCTTGAGTTGCCACCGCTGCAGAACGGTCCAGAAAAGGGATAAACAAAACATTTGAGGTGCTTTGTTGTGGTGAAGTCATTATGATGCAAGATAATTGAAAATTTTTAATCCCAAATTGTATGCCAACATGTTTCAGCTCAGTGGAGCCTTCATGCATTTGTTTGGAACTTCTCCCTGTAAATCACCCACTTTGGGTCTGTTTGTACGCCTCTGATGCTTGTATTTAAATCATTATTTGATTGCTAATGAGAATTATTTATCTTTTTTTCCTCTTTTGCCAATCTCCTGCTTCCAATGCCTCAATCTCACTTAATCCTTCCGGTTCTGTACCATCACTCGCTATCACTCTCTCCCTCTTCTGTTTCCTCCCTCTGTCTGTGCCTGGGTAGGCTATGTGTGCATCCTGACATCGCTCCAGATCTAATGTGGTGCAACAGCGGCTGACGTAGACTCTTCTTCTTCTTCCTCTTCTTCTTCTTCTCTGTGTTGCAGCACACCCTAATTGCTGGTCTCTCACACAAACACACACAGCCGCTTTATCTCTGGCCACACCATGCTTCAACAGACAGCCCCCCCCCCTCTCCCCAATCCCCTCACCACCCTCTGCATCCTCCACAAGCACCTTAAAAGGCTCCAATTAAACCATTACTGTAAGGAAGGGAGGAAGCAGGAGCGGGGGAGGGAGGCAGGAGGGGAAAGAAAAATGAGCCAGAAAAGACAGAAGATGTATCAAAGAGAGTGAGAGGATAAGCTTGAGATAAATAGAAAATTAAGCATTGTTTTGCCATGCAGGGGGGGAAAAAATGCCACAGGGAGGTAAAATATAAAGAAAGTGAATAAACAGTGTGAGATTTCTTGCTATTGCAGGAGACAGATCCACCCTGTAGCAGCAGACTGAGTGTGACGCTACATGCGGAAGGAAGCAAAGAAAGGAAAAGGAGAGGAGATATTGAGGCAGTGATTTACAGTCCTTTTTGTCTCCATGTCCAAGGAGCCTGGGGGTAAAGGAAATGGCAGAAAGCACAGGGAGATAAGAGATAAGAGTCTTTGTTCTGTGGAGGTGTAGAGATCGTTACATTCCACCAGATAGTCTAACACTCCTATCTACCTTGGCTGACTAGAAATTAAAGAGAATGTAACTGTTGAAGATGGCCAACAACTGTATTTTCTCCTAGTTTTGTATGGTAGGTGCCCTTGGCTATTTTTCAGAGGCTCTTCTTGCAAATGCTCATTGAAAACACTTTTCAATAGTTGCCATGGGGAATGCTCTTTGCTGAAGTTAAGCACAGAATTTATCAGTATTAGTAGAACGTTTATAAAATCATTATTTTTCGATATATGGCTCTTAAAGGAATACATTCAGTTAAATGTGCTTACTCACTTCAATGAGGAGATTATAAGCACTCCTGTTTTTTGTCTGTTATAATAAAAGGGTAAACAGCCTTTTAAGGCTGGTAAGGTAATGGGAAGGTTAACCTTTTTTTACCGTTAACCATTATCTGCCTCCTAGCACCTTTTACTATTTAACAAATTACATGTTTATTTAATCTGTAGGGGAAAAAAAGCAAAGCGTAAAAAATAACAAATTGTGATTGAATGCAGTGTGCAGCCTCACAGTGGTCCTCATTTATCAAACTTGCCTAGGATTTTGTGTAGATCCCGGTGTAAAAATCAGCGTATGCGAGGTCTCACGTGTGATTTACAAAAGGTGTGCTACATTACAGATTTTGGTGTTAACGCAGTGTGGATCAATATGGCGGCTGAAAACAATCGTAATTTAAATGGCACGCCCCTTACTGTATATTCATACTTTAGAGGCCTTATAGCTTTGAGTAGAGCCAGGCTGACTCTAGTCCATATGCTCCACCTACCTGTTGCTGGCTGTCATCTCTAGCTCTTTGAATGATGAATAAGCATAACCCCCCCCAAATGTGAAACTGCTTCTTTAACATTTATTTTACATGCCTTTTATAGCGAGTGCAACAAGCATCAGGGTGGCTGTTTGAATCATTCAATTACATCCTAGAAACAACACGTAACCCTGACCTGTGCAGAAGTTGTCAGACATGCACTGATTCACAGCAGTGGCACAATCATTCATTTCCACAACTGCTGAAACAGGGATTGACTGATGAAGCCATTCTCCTATGAGCAGACAGACGGGCTGAATGTATCACCAGCCATCCCACACAATTCATTATCAGCCTGTAGCTACCTGGAGGGCTGTGATACATGATAATACCTTATGTTTTGTTTGTCATAAATTTAGGCTCCCAGGCAATACGGAAATCGGCGACCGAGAACTGTGCCACCTATTTACCCAAGGCAGCCAAGCGTTGAGCCATCTGTGCTTGCTAGTTCATATATTCAGCAGCGCACCCCAAGGTGTGATACATCAGATGTAACAGGCTGAGGGCAGGGCTGGGCGTCGGCCGTTATGTAGTCAGAGCGGTGGAAAATGACACAAAATGTCTCTTTCTGCCCCTCTCTGCAGCCAAGCCAAGAGGTTCTCCTGGCAGCGAGGAAGCTCATTCCATGTAATGGCTTGATAGTTTTGCATGGGCAACAAGTCAAGCTGAGAACACCGAGAAGTGAACTGCCCCATCTAGGAAAATTGCCACTAATCGGATACAGTAAGTAGGCTGTGATGCTCCACACCTCAGTGAAATTTATCGTAACATGTGTCACAGTTTTGCAAAAAAAGCGCTTAAATCGTTTTATTTTGTCATGTCTTCCTGCTGGCAGCTTCAGATTGGAACACTTTGGTGTGAGAAAAAGACAGGTTAAGGAAAGGAAATGGAAGGGAAAGGGAATTAGAAAATGATGGAGTGACTATAGGGGAATGAATTAGCTCTGACTGTCTGTCTGTGTGTGTGTGTCTGGAGGAAGGTGAGGATTCAGGGGCCACCCTGGGGCCTTTTCTGGTTTGTGTGTGTGTGTTGTGGAGGGGGGTTAAGGTTGGAAGGCAAGATAAGATAAGAATGACAACGGAGGGTGGGGTCGTTTAATTGTGTTTATCCAGAGCTTTGGGGTTACTGTGAGTGTGTGTGTGTTTTAAGGGGAAGCATCTCTGTGGGTCAACATGGCCTGGGAGTCATCTCAACTCGGTCTGACACGAGGGTGACGGATCACTGTTGTGAAGGATGGACGACCAACACACATGGACTTTCAGTGGTGTTGGTTAGCATCCTGTCCTCATCTCCTTCAGTTCCATATGTCAGAGGGGGGAAGATGGACGATATTCACCCCCTAACTAAACACAAAATCACCCCCTTGTGTATTTTTAACTCCACAGATCCAGCAATTTCCACCCACCCCTCAATTCATTCAGGCAATATGGGATCGCTGAAGGCACCGACAAGCTAAAACACCATCCCTGGTTCCGTTAATAGCAAAAAACACCCCGCTAATGGACAGAATGGTTTATTACCACTTCAATCATTCCTGACATGTGTTTAGCTAGTCTTTGTGTTAGCCCCTGTTTCACTGAGGTCATTAAAGTAGCCATCTTCCAGGTGGGGGGTGGGCAGGTAAAACGGTCCACTCTAATGCAACTCATACATTACCTGTAAGCTGTTAGGAGGTCACCACCCTTAGGCATAGATGAACGATAATGCCTTCTATTGCCTCAGTTAAGTGTTCCTGTCTTATCATTTATCTTGTGTTGTTTTTGATACTGTGGAGGTGCAATTTAGTCAGTTGACTCCCTACACATGACCATAGTGTCTCTTTATGCCTCCTGGCATCCCTGTAAATGTTGATTGATTGCTCAGGGGAAAAAAAAGGCAAATTAACATTTCCACCTGGGATGGATGGATGGATGGATGGATAGAGATACATACATACATACATACTTAGATACATACATATACATAGACAGACAGACAGATACATAGATAGACTGATGCTGACAGTAGAAAGTATGACAAGTAGGTGAGGTGGAGGGGGTGAGAGATCAAGATATCATCAGCAGGAACAGAGAGAACAACATGATGTATTTTCTTCCTGCCCAGTCTCTGTGTTTGACTCAGAGAGCCAGCATGCTCCCTCTGCACCAATTACACACACACAGCTGCGATAACCACAGACAATGCTCATCAGCTGACTCACCTGATAAAGCTTGTCATGTTCAACTTTGGCCTAATATGTAGTGCTAAAGAGAAGTCAATGTAAAATGTAACACGAGATGCTGTTATACAATGCGCTAGTTTGATCAGTATTTGTTTTGCCTATTTACAATATACACAATAACTTTAATTGATTGAAGGTGCATTGATTTAGGTCCATGTATCATCACAAGAATAAAAGGGCATTGACAATAACAATGCACTCATGTTGTATGCACAGGTGGCACAGTATAAATAATAATTTAATCACTGGAGCAAAACCATAATTGACAACAATTCACTATAAAGGGCACACTATTGAAAGCGAAGGCTTGGTCTATAACTAGCTAAACCAGAAACACAAAAAAGATCAAGTGTCTCATGGAAGGAAATGAGCAGGCCTATGACTCACATATGGAATGTTTTTTTGTTATGTTTTTTTCTCTAGGGGCTTTATAGGAAAAGAAAAGACACAACTATTTATCACCTTAAAAGATCACAGGAAATAATGCTTTAGAAATACAAAAGATAATGGCATTGAGAAGATATCCATAATGAATGCACTTACGCATGTTGTTGTTGTGCATGTGCATACAATAATAGGGTGAGGTCATGTGTAAGAGCTACTGTTTGCAGTGCCAATGTATATCCTTTGAAATGTGGATGGTAAAATCAAGGTTGATGCATTCTGGTTTAGTTTCATTGGGTAATGAGATAAAGGTGCTGTAACGTTTTTTTAGTATCCAATACCACAAAAGGTTTAGAAGAGTAACAGTGGGCATTTAATAGACATATTGATCAATGTGTTGGATCTAAGCTTTAATTATCTACTTCATTTGTATTTGCTGTGAAAATGAGGCCTGACTATTGATGTCAGTTCCAGGTTATTGTAGGAAACCAAAGCAAAATAGATTTTTATAAAGGTCTGAGTGGTAATTTCCATTTCATGTAGCGGTATTCTGATTAACATCTACCATTTAGTAAACAATTTATTCCAAACTGACTTACTAAGCTCCCAGTTTGTCTCAGACATTTAACAATGGCGTAAACAAAGTATGGCCCACTGAGTTACATGGGAAAATAATGAGATGGAGGGAAAAAAACAGAAAAAAAACAAGTTCTGGACCAGTAGTTATCAAGCACAGTGGTGCATTTTTGGTCCTGCTTTCAGGGCAATGAGTAAAAATATTTCACCACCTCCTATAACAAAGGAAATGCACCCTGTCCCCTCCAGGATTTTAGAGAACTGTAGAGCTGTTCTGACCTGTCTGGTCTTCCCAGCAGTGAAGAATCAAAGGGTAAACATGAGTGTGTGTTCCAGTTAGTGTGAAAAAAGAGGTCTTTAATTGCAGACAAGCTGAAAGAATGACGAGTCACTATCAAGCAACCGTGGTGATGCCACGTTAACAGAGACAAAACCAGCTGGAGCCATGTAGTGTTTACTAACACAGAATGATGGTGTAGGGATATTGTGTTTGGTAACACTTAAGATTATAGCCTGTACAAAACAGTGTAATTATTTTGTAACTACAGGTGCTAATTAAAACATTTAACCACTGCACTAATTCAGTTGTTGAAAAACAATACTTGGACATAAAAATACATTCAAAATTAAACAGTAACAGTAAGAAGAAAATATTATTATACTGCAAAGCAAAGTTCTGTTGGGATGCAACAACATTTAACAAGGAAGTTGAACTTATTCATACAAACTTATTGTTATTCACTCAAAGGCCTCACAACTCCCAACCCCTCACACGCTGGGATGCAATGTGTTAATGTGCATGTCGCTATCTGAAATTCTCAAGCACACAAGTGCACTTTCTTCAACTACATTTCCAAACACAAATTATTTGTGCGAAATAAGATAGAAAATACTCTTCCCATACCAGAGACAATTCAAAGCTAAACCAACAGCAAAGTGTTTCCTCTTGGAGGTATTTCCCAAGCTAACTGCCCTGACCAAGACTTCTCTAATGTGACTGTTAAACTTATTAAGCAGCTGGTGAATTGAAAGGATATGATTTTCATTCAGTTTTGGGAATGAATCAAGAGCTTTTGACTGGGCACGGAAGGAAATTAAATAATGTAGTAAATGGGGCACAGATATTATGATCCAGCCTTGAAATAACATAGACTTCTCACATTTGCCATCAAGTAGGAGGTCCATATGTGAGGCTCTGCAGATATGATTTAATAATTCAATATAATTTCCCAATGTTTTTATAGAGGCAGACTGTGCTGCCTTTCAATATCAATGGCAAGCACTCTGCCAACATTTTGATGCTAATTACTATACTTTCTCTAATTTACTTATTCGTGCTGAGAACAAAACTGTTGCAGCGAGGTCTCCAGTCGTGTCACTCTCTCTTTCGTGCCTCATCCTGAACCCTAACACCTTGTGTCGGGCTTTTAATTTGCTCTTCTTTGGGAGGTGAGATTGGAGGGCGTTCGCTGGGGGAAATCGATGGGAAAATGGGATGGAATCTGCTGAGTGGATCAGAGCGAATGGAGTCAGCTCTCATGGGCATAAAGGGAAGACTGGAATGAGAAAGTCTGGACAGTGTTTTTAACTTCTTCCAGGAGGCTGAAGACAGCAATCTGCTCTCTCAAATCCCTTTGTGGAATGTGCTCGCAGGATTAATTTCTTGTTATTCAGAATTGATCGCTTCTTTATGGACTCATTTGTGCTTGATTTCATTCAAGCCTGCCTCAGGACTACCTGCCAGCAGCTCCGCAAATTCCAAACATGGGAGTTCGTTTTCAAGAGGGCGGGGGCTGAGCGGGGGTGGGGGGTGTGGGGGTTGACTTACTGTAAGACTCAGATACTGCTGCTGGCTCATGGGAAGAGGAGTGCCTTTAAGCTGCGGATGTGGTTTGAGGTAACACCTTGAACGTACCTTTGCCGCTGGCAATGGGAGCATGTTTTTCTTTCTCTCTCTTTTTGAAAAGATGATCTTAATCACAAGCATCCATCTGTAGTTTAATTAAACATCAAACTTTGCACAATGGTCGCGGTTCAGGTTCAACAACTAACTCAATTATAGCTTATTTGGCCAGGAATGTGGAATGAAACCAAGGAAGGAAATGACTGCACAACAGTCGGGCTTTTCATGTGTTTATTAAAACATTACTGGAGTCAATTCATTCCTGATATGATAATGGGAGTTTGAGGTACAGCAAAGGCTGTCGGTGCTGCTAAAGCAAAACAGGGTCCGTTTTCAGACTGTATTTTGGCTTGTGTGTGAGGAAGGTGAAATGATCAAATATCACGTTCACCAGATTCCAGGTACAATATGGTATGATCTTAAATTTCCGACATATAATGACTTACAGGTGTTATCCTCCATGTCTGCTGCCTCACTATTTCTCTCGTCTTACTATGTCCTTCATTTTTCCAAAGCAGATTGCATCGCCGTTTCTCCCCTGAAATGTCACAAAACTCTTTGCCCTGGGCAGTACTGAGGACATTATCCCCAATTAACTGGGGAGCTCTGCCAGTAACAAGTGCTGTCTTTTCTGTCATCAGACAATGTGTCATTATCACTGCCGAAACGCTACAGCGCCGGACACTGTGACGTGCTGTCGTCTGCAAGGCCTGTCAGTGTCACGGCTACCCGTTGTACGTCTAAGCCACTGCCGAGATGACATACTGCACTGTCACAGAATCATTTGTAGCTCTCATTATTCCTTACAGCATTTACTCCTTTCTGCATCAACTGCTCTCTCCAGCTTTTATTTTCTCCTCCTCCCCTTGTCCGTCTCATGCCTACAGTATATCTCCTGTTACCCATTACTTGGGTTGAGTCCCTGCATCTTTTGAGGGCACAAAAAAAAATTCTTTATAATTTCAGAACCTGGTGTAAAATACTTTATGGGCATGTTTTTTTCCTGTACAGCAAAGAAAACCACAGTAGTCTCTCATGAGAGCTTTGTAGGTTGATTTGACAGCTCGGCCCTTTTGGTTTGTTCTTTTGCAATGCTTACAGTAATGCACATTTGGACTTGAAACACAATAATAATGGTCCTACTGCTTAGTCACACAGACTGATGGCATGTGGTTAGAAAAGCTTTCCCAGTGAGAACCAGCTTGGCCTAAGGCGGGTACACACTACAGGATAATCGGGGTGATTTTTGTCCCGATCTTCCCCTTCCCATCAAAGCCAGCAAAGGCCCGATTGTCTGATGTTTGCAAACGACGATTGTGTCTGATTTTCCTGTGGTGTACCACTGCCACAAATTTTTCTGTCTCCAGTGGCTGATGTACAATGTCAGCGGCTGGGGGATGCTTGTAATTATATCATATACCCTGCTTAAGAGGAGGAGGCGTGCAGGTCAGTTGAATTAGAAAAATTCACCCACAAGCCATGTGGGCGTTAGGGTTAGGGACGGTGCAAGTGTGAGCTGTGCTGGTGTTATGAAACAGGAATTCTAAGAATTTTACCAGCTAAATCAGCATCATTCTGCATTCTGATGATAATCACAGGCTTTTTGTCATGTTGTTGTTGTTGTTTTGACTCTTTCTCTCTTGTTTAAACTCAGCCTTGTGGACAAGGTTAGAAGTACCTGTTAAATCAGACAGAATCAACAGTGTGTAGTCTGGTGGAGATAAATCAGTATATATGTTGTGTATCAGTTAACATAATAGAGGTATTTCTTGAATGGAATACGATCATGTTCAAAGTCCAATTACTAAGGGGCCTTAGTCAAAGCAATTAGTGGCCTTGCCAAAGAAAGAGACTCACTTACAACCTACTGCATGTGGCATCTAAAGTCATGTGAGCATGCCAATTACCCTGCCATTTTAATGATACTCCCATATACTCACTAATGACCAAACTAGAACTGTACATAAACACATACAAACCACTCATCACTGCACTTAATAACTAGCTTGGTTGCTTTGGAGGGTTTATGAAACCATGCTAAACAGATACCGTCTCCATTTCTCACGCAACAACGGGAAGCTAATTATTCCAGCATTGTGCTCTGAAGACGGCTGCTGCATGGGTGTTCACAGTATGAGAGCACCTTTGATGTCACAAATCTGTCCACTCTTCAGCCTCAGACTCCAGACTGCTAATGATTATTTGGCTCTGGGTGGCTTAGTCATTCTTCAGCAGACTCATAAAATAATGCAACCACAAGACAAGCAAGGTTTGGCACATTAAGTACACCTGCCCATAACACTATGTTTTGTGGCGTATGCACCCTTTGATCAATCTCAGAACAGTTTATGTTTGGATGTTGAGCAGCTAATCTTGCGTGAGCTCTTGTTATGATACTGTGATGACAGTATTTAATGTGAAACTAGCATCTAGGTTGCAAACATATCATGGTACAAATAGTGGAGGTGCTAGTGTTCAAATGGTAAATGTGTTAGGAGTTTAACCTTACAAAGTGTGGGATGTTTCCACCTGGAAATCCAACGGTAACACGAGGTCTCTGCTGCGCTGATTAATGTGCTTTGTAAAGTGACACTTAAAGGATGTGTGTGAGCCTCCCTTCCTGTCAGAGCCAGTAGTCCACTTGAGACTGAAGTACTAACACACATTTCACACAATCACCCAAAAATAACCCGAGCGGGTTGGTGCAGCACATACCCGTCACAAGCAAGCAAGGAGTTGCCATTTACAAAAGCAGTAATAATAATGATAATAACAATAATAAGGGAATGTTATTTGTTTGAATTAGTTACATACCGGTATAAAACTTTAACTAAACTGTCTGTCCAAGAGAAATTAATCTATGTAATTCTAAACAGCCTTTTGAGTCATGGCCCACTGGTGGATAGCAGTGTTTTCAAGTGCTACTACAAATGCATAATCAGTGCCGTCAGCTTATAGAGTGGCTTTGTATCACATTAGCCAGTGGCTGGTGAGTTAAAGAAAAAAAAATCCTGCTTTTCTAGGGCTAGGGCTTTTGTACTGTACCAGCTGCAGGCAAGTGGACTACTGCTGTCAGCCTCTCAATTGAATTACTCTAATGTTTTATCCTGCACTGTTCCCTGCTTGTAATGAAATTAATGCCACTTTAATTTGCATCACCCTCTTGTTAAGTTTCGGGCTGCAGAATGAATGTGGCATTGTTTGACTGCAGGACACATTGGAGAAAAACAACATTGGGGCTTTGGTGTGTGTGTGTGTGTGTGTGTGTGTGTGTGTGTGTGTGTGTGTGTGTGTGTGTGTGTGTGTGTGTGTGTGTGTGTGTGCGTGTGTTAACTCAGTGGGTAAATGGAACTTATAAAGTGTCTTTCAGGGATGTTGCAATTTCTTCAGAAGTGTGGTCAGCCATGTTTTTTTTCCCCACACTCCATCTTAGCACCTATGGTTTCATCATGTCCAAGGTCTTTCCAGACACCCTGGTGAGGAATTGGAGGTTTGGTTGTGCATGCTTCACTGCGGGTGTGTGATTCACCTCAAATCAGTGTCAGGTGATTCCCTGAATCATTCTGTGTGAGAATCAATGTTACATCCTCTGTGTATTCATCCTCACAAAGGCAAGACACTAGTTCATTGATCACTCTGTTCCCTCTCATCACTGCATCAGTCTCTCAAAGCAGAGGGGGAGAAAATATGTATTTTCAATGGAAAATGAGCAGAGCTATTACTTTACATGCTGACAACCAATCAATTCCACTACAGTGTTTTCTGTCTTCAGTTGGAGGAGATGCTCAATAAAATGAGAAAGATAAACCGGGCATATGAATCTGGCTGTCAAATCTCTCCGCCAGATATTTTATGAATAGGAGTGAAAGCCAGTATGTGTGACAGCTGTGTACGTACACCCTCACAAAATCCTGAAGCAACACAGAATAATTATGGTTTTTCATGAAATGTATGTGTGTGTGTCAGCTGCACTGCCCAACAGCAAATCAATGTGCCCCAATAAGGATTAATTGTGGTAGTAATTGAACAATTGTTGAGAGAAAGGAAACAAGTCAGATTCCTGTCAAAAATGTCAAAAAAATTCATTTCTTTCATCAAAATACTTTTTTCCCCCTTTCCCTCTATTTCATCAGAGTGCAGCACATGCACAGGTAATGAACAGCAGTGTTAGAAAAGTCACTGAACTGTGCAGTAAAGCTAAATGGCCCAAGCAGTTGGGATCCGGCGCAGTCTTCCACCTGCTACTTGTCAAATAATTCATCTGGTCAAAATGGGTGCAGTCAGGTCCCACTACACAGCCCGGCACAGCCATCTGCTCCTGTTTGTCACACTTTCCCACAATTCTCCTGTTGGCGCAGTCATATTTGAACATATTTGATTTGGTTCAGCATGTCTGTGAATGTCAATAACATGTAAGTCAGTGGTTTTTATGTGTATTTAAATCCACATCACTTAATTTAGTTTCATTCAGTCAAGCTGATTGGGATTCTGTTGAGTCAGTTTTACTCAAAAGCCTTGCCTGTCTCTCTCTCTTTTCTTTTCTTTTTATATCTCCTATCTTCCTTCTTAAGATCATAAAGTAAAGTGCATTTTATGCCCCAACCTGGTGCACTGTAATCATTATTGCAGTCTTTTCACACCTCCATCTATTTTCAGCTGTGAGCAGAATAATTAAAAAGCACATGGGCAACTCTCACACAATGTCTTTCTGAAAGTTTGAAGATGGAAGTGAAGCTTTGCATTTTACATAAAATCTTTAAAGCCCAAGTAAGAAGTTTGCTTTTTGTTCTGTGGGATAGCTTGAAGCTTCTCTTTTGCACATCTCCAACAATATGCTTATAGAGTTTTACATTTGGGTGTAGATGGGTGTTTTTGGTTCATACATTTAGAAAAAATAAACAAAAAACATGTCATATTGCTTAATAACGCTTCATCTGTTTTAATGAATGGACATAACTGTGAGTTCAGCCATTTTCTCGTAGGAGAGCTTTCACTGGCATTTGTTTACTTAATTAAATCATGAGAGCCATCTCGAGTGTGACAGGTGAGCAAAACAGACGGTCGAGGGCTTCTTCCCCCAATCCCATGGAGACACTTGCATCCAGAAGCCTGGCACTAATGATTTCATTAACATGGCTAACAGGGCATCAGTACACCTGTTCACAGGCGTTCCAGCAGATACCTCGGTAACCTTGAGACAACGGTTCGAGGCCCCTGCCAGCACTCCTTTTGTTTTATGGCTGCTGTCTCGGCTCTAGTGTTGTTTTATTAAAAGCTGTAGTTTGTGCCTTTGGATTTTTCTTCCTTGCGCTCAGACCACAGGCTTCTGTGCTATATGCTGTTTTCATTCAAAATGGTCTTAGCTGTGTCACATTGTGCTGCATACCAAGATAGTGTCAAAGTATTTTTACATGAGAAAAACTGGAAAATGTCAAAGTTATCATACAGTAGGTTTCTCAACTGCTGAGCCAGGGTGGAAGTCCTGCACATTGTTATTCTTTCAGCCCTGCTGGAAAAGCAGGTGTGAGATATTTCCACATGAAAGAAACAAGTGTCTGAAAGTTAAGACAGCTACAGAAAAATGATCTAAAAGTCAGTTTTCCTCATATTGCACTATGCTTGATCTGACTGTTTCAGAAGAAAACCCAGCCATCTGGCCCTAAAAAGATTTCAGAACAATTATTTTGCATAAAATCTGAGTCTTGTTATTTTTGTTTCTACTTTAGAGTACTTGAAGCTCTAAGTAAGCCAGCTGTAGTTTCTCTGATCCTTTTTGCATTGTTGTCTCAAATTGCACCATGTCTCACCCTTTCTCTCACATTATCTGCATGCCTTAATGGTCTGTAACTTGTCAAGAGGGCCTATCTGTCTCCTCACCCACTCATCTGACAGCCTCACTGGTGTGCCGCCCCTCCTTCCTGCCTCAGAATGTGATCGATAGCCCCTGAGCCCCTAACACCACCACCGCCCCACTGTCATCGCAGGTGGATATCATTAAGGGATGATAAATGAAAAATCAAAGCCGGCGATCTCCTGCCCTCCATATAAACTGAGTATTTCAAAAACAATTTAACACTACTTCATTAATACACACTCATAGAAACAAGCAAGACATAATTTGTGCAGATGTACAATAGTTGTGCACAAACACATACACAAAAGACTGGGCAAGTTGTGGATCAAGTTTTAATTTTAATTAATTTTCTTTCTTGCAGTGTGTTAGAGAAGAAGATGTCTCAGCTAGCCTGCCTTTGTCCAAAGGTAACAAAGAAAGAAAGTGAGTAGTTATGTCATGCTCAGTTAATCCATAAATATGGTGCTGGATTTTGTTGACTTTGGTGTTTTACCCCAGTCTTGTTAAGCCAATTAGCTGTTAGCTCCATATTGATGTGAAAGCCATGAGACGGATTTCAATCTGCCCATCAAACTTACAGTATTAACTGAGGTGGACAAAACAAACATGTGTGCTTAAAATTATTAAAGCATTGTGCCTCACATTAAAGGCTGTTTTTGTTCAAAAATTTTACTTGAACAATGATTAGTTCTTTGCAAGATCATTGGAAGGAAATGTGTCCTTTTTTTTTTTTTTTTACAAATTTGACCTTGTCATACGGGTCTAATAGAGAGCCTAAGCGGAAGCAGGAAGTAACGTCGCCATGGGACCTCAACTCTGAAAAACTCGCCATTCAAATGAATGAGACTGAAAATTTTATTTCGTGATCCGATTGAATTGCGCCATGAGAAAAAAATATGTCCTCTACCTGTTTAAAAGGTCACGTTTCATGCCGAGAAATCAGCCGTTTATCATAAAACGGCAACAGAAGAATGTATTTTGTGTAAAGACTGCTCCACGGACTACAGATCTGTGTCCCACAGAAAATACGTCACCAACTGACATGGGAAAGGGCGGCATTTGGTGTGTGACGTCACCTACGCGACTTGTAGTCTTTCTGCTTACAGATTCTTCTGAATTTTATTCTACAATAGCTTTACAACAAACTGCTGATTTCTCGGGATGAAACGTGATGTTTTAAACAGGTAGAGGACATATTTTTTTCTCATGGCACAATTCAAATGGATCACGAAATAAAATTTTCAGTCCCGTTCATTTGAATGGCGAGTTTTTCAGAGTTGAGGTCCCATGGTGACCGTTACTTCCTGCTTCCGCTTAGGCTCTCTATAGATTACATACACTGAAACTGTGTTTCTGTCCTTAGTTATCATTCCTAACAGTAGCCTACTGTACTTACAGAAATGGCTTATTATTATTTTAATATATCAACAAGATCAATGTTCACCACTTGCTTGATTCCAATTTGGCATACAGTATATACACAGTAAAGCTAGTGTTAGCGAGGAGAGGTGAGACCATATACTTTCTTCTCACATGGAGCAGCACCAGACATTTTGGAATTACTTGACAAACACTGAAACGTTTACTTTCTTCTCTGAGGGCGTGAAGGAAGCTTATTAGCCACTGAACAAGTCATTAAGAGGGATCAGAGATGGAGTTAAAAGGAAAAAGGTAGGCTACGTAATTGTGGTTGTTATCCACTTTCACTCGCCCTGTATTTTGACAAGACTGTTACTCAACTGTACCTCAATCAGTGGAGCATTAATTCAAAAAGAAATAGTGTGTATAACTAAAACTTCAGTCAGCGAGCAAGATCTCTTCTATCACTCCAATGGCAGGCTTCCAGTATAGAGTGTTTCTACAAGCTTTAGACTGGAAGAACATAACCCAGACACTGTGGCCTACTTTGTCCAGGTCTTCCACACTGAGCCCCTCTGACTTTCCAAAGAAGCTGCACTCAGTATCAATAAGCATGGTAATTGTATTGTACTAAGCAGTTTAATTATGATTGAGGGTGTAATTTTTCTTTAATTTGTTCAGTTTTATGCAAAATATGTAGACCATGCAAAACTTTTAACCACTCATGACTTCAGCTGATACTGTTTCTAGGAAGATGGCATACTCAGTTGTACATTTGATATTTCATTATGCATTTAGTGACAATTCTCCCTGTGATTCTGAATGGCCAAGGCACAGTGGAACATTACTTATATGGGAAGTTAAATATGATATTTTGCTTTTTTTTGCTTTGCAGAGTTTTCATGGGGTTAAAGGTTTACTGAATATTCTAAAGAAATTCCAAGTTGATATTATCAGTTCAAGGTATGAACCAGGGACTGGTATGACTAACACGGTTTTCACAGCAGTGGAAACCACAAAAACTCAACAAGTGTATCAAAGTCATGCTGCCCTGTTTTGTGAATCCCGCTGTGCCTGAAGAGAGAGGTAAATCGAACTCCTCGGAACAAGCACCGTATTCAGAATGAGGAAGAGGATATATGGCCTGGGTCCTGTGCTAGATGTTTGCTGATATGCAGTGATAACAGGCTCGCTTTATCACACACTCACACACAGACATGCAGTCGCCCATGCACACTCGTGCTCCCTCACTGTCCCACACACACACACACACACACACACATACTATCTATCTTTAACTATTTGCCCACATACACACAGACACATGGTCAGCTGTGTGAGATCCCATAACAGAACAAACATTATCTGGCAGACTACCTTGGAGGACAGGGAAGGTATGTGCCACCCTTAGCGAAAGCCCTATTATTTTAATGGGCTCCTGTGTTTTCTCAAATGCTAAAGTTGCAGTAGAATAATGACTGTTTCAGCTCGCCAGATAAGAAAGAGAAAACAGATTACAAGGAAAGCTCAATGTGCGTTTATATAACCTGTGTATGGACAACCGTTGTCGATGTAAGCGAGATTAACGTGTTTAAATATTGTGGTAAGTTTCTGGAGTGGCCGCGTTACGCCTTGCTACCTCATTATAGTACTTGAGAAAACACAGTAGCTTCCAAAGAAATGCTGCATAATACATTACTGTATTACTCTAGGGCTGCGGCAAGTTTGTATCTGTGCTCAGAGCCTCTAAAATCCATCTGTATCTGCACAGCTTCCCTTTGATCTCCATTAATTGATCCTTGTTTAAACAAGAGGGCGTCACAGAACACTGTCGCCGCTTTAAAGTTTAAACAGAAATTCAGACCACTGTATGAACCAGAGATATGGCTTTGACTCCCTGACACAAGGGGAGGCGAGGATGTCTTCGTTGTCTGGAGTTATCTGGAGTTATCTGGAACAGCAGGACCCTCCCCGGGCTCTCTGAATCCAGCTACAAGAGCGATATATCAAGCAGGGAGGGGAAGGGAGGAACGATGGAGGGGGAGGTTGCAGGGAGGAGAGACGGGGGTGTCTGCCAAGGTCCAGGTTCACTACCTCTTCTGTTTGACTTGGCCCGCTGACGAGAACATCGTCATCAGCAAGAAACCTGCAGAGCATTATTCCTGGCCATTATCTGCTCTACTCCTCACAACAAAGCTGTCAAAACATCATGTTGAAAATATGTTGTTTTGGGGTCAGACAAGTGCTGTTTAGCATCACGCACATAATCCCGTATAAATGTGCTGAAGTTTTCTTCTCTAGTTCTGCTTCCCTGGCATGTCAGTGACTTTTAAACTTGTGCTCATCCAGCAAAAACCCATCATTCTTTTTTATCCCACTTTTTGTGTCACATCATGAAAACAACTCTGTGCTGGAGCCTTGTGACATCAAAATATCCTCAAGTGTCAGAATAATTGCACTTCTTGTGATGTGTCACTTCTTTTCACTTTTTAACTTTGACCACTCTCCTTCTTCCTTCTTCTTTGTTCCAGCATTCACTTTCTAATCACACAACGCCAGTGAAAATCTGACAAAAAAAGAAAGCCTAAGCTGCTAAACTAAATACAATAAACTTGGTTCAGCTAAATCAGAGGAAGTCTTCGTCTTCATTGGTGAATCCTAAACCCACCAAGGTGAGGCTTCTGGGGGGTCTGCATTCTAATGAAGCTGTTATTTCCTGCCAAAGAGGCTGTCCCTGCAGTGTGTATATTGCAGTTGGTGGGTGGAAGATGGGGTTTATATTTAAGGTTGCCCATTTAGAGAACAGTGACCCCTGTCGAGTTTTACTCTCCCAGTTGGAAAATAAATCTAGGTGGTGTCTTTCATGATGCTAATTTATGTGTCCCCACTGGCAGCTTAAACCCTGCACCCTTTTGAATTGGCAACACCACCAGCTGGTGTGTCCTCACTCTTGCTGAAAGCAGCATTGTCTGTGCAGCGTTGAAAAAGTGGTTTGCGTTTAAAAACCTGTCCCTGATCCTGACAGAAGTGCAGGCCGAGTGGGTCCGGCTTAAGCACACTCCTAATGTGTTTGTAGAAACATAAAGACAGTCTCTGTCACATGCAATGTTACACCAGAGGGTGTACAAAACATGGCCTTCATGCTATGGTTGCTTATTGCTGGGTTATCCTGTTGTATTTCTGGAGGGAAAACTGAGTTCAGCCTAGTCTTTCAGTAATATGCACTGTTTTTCTTTGAGCTATTTAGTCATAATGTTTCTCTTTTTCTCGACAAATACTGTGCAGGCTGTTGTGTAAATGGCTGCTCAACCCACCTCACTTTATCTGATTTTGGGGAAATACACCCTTAATGTGTCTGGTATGTTACAGCAGAGACAGACATTTGTTTTCAGAGCATATACTGGCCTCACACTGAACAACAGTTTCAGCAATTAAACCACTTTCGGGTTCATATATTAGTAGTTGAGTAAGGAACAAACCTATTTACTCCAGTCATTATGGGAGTGCAGTCTGAACTGTCTTAATATCAGATGTCGTTAGAGACACTCATGCGTGACGAGTCGTTATCTGTCGTTGACATCAGCACGATGGTGATGATAGGCCTTGTAAATACTGTGTTTACATCTTGAAAAAAAGAAAAGAGAATCTTCCAGGAATACAGTGAAACGTGTGACCTATTTGCGTTCTAATCTTGTGAAACACCGACTGTACCTGTTGTAACATGTTTTTCTGCTTTTTGTTAACGACCTTTAACACAGGAATTACATTTTTTTTGTTAAATTGCACCACAAAATCAATACTTCAGGCTTTGAGCTACACCTAAATATAACTCAGAGATTAAGATGCTTTCTACTTTTGTCTTGACATAAATTTATAAAGTAAAAATCTCTACAAGCACATACAAATGCTTCATGACAGGTATTGTTGAATGTGAGTGTGAGAAAGTATTATATAGATGAATGCACATTCAGATCCTGTGTGTGTGCTTTCCTGCAATTCCTTACTTTAAATGAGCTGTATGGGCAACTTCAGACCAACTGCCTACTTTCTTATGAGAAGCACAGATAGCAATCTTGCACAGCGTCTCTTGGATGAGGCGTTACTCTCAGAAACAATTTGCTTGTTTTGTTTGGCGACAGTCTTTTTGGGATGGTGCCACAGGCCAATTTTAAATACCAGGCAGATTCATTACTTATGTAAGACCCAAATAATTACACGGTCAGGTATAGGAGCACTTGAAGATGCCCCAAACGTCTCTAGGGCATGATACACAAAGGGTTTTAAAATAGAAAGGTAAATGAACTCAAAATCCTGTTTAATCTGGACTAAACTGTTAAGTTTGCTCGCTCAAATTTGAAGGTGCAGCTGCGCAAAGAACTAGGGAGAGAAGAGATTCAGATTTTGCAGGTATGTGCATGCCAGAGTCCTTTGTGTATTTACACCACGGACGCAGTGATTACTCTCAATTTTAAGAGTAATTATGCACACTAACTCATGCTCTCGCGAAAGAAAATACCCAATCTTGTAATTGCAGGATTTTTTCACCCTGAGTCATGCTTGTGAAAAGCAACAGTCAGTTGTTGGAGGAAAACAAAATGGGTGGAAATATATCTAGGTAACTGAAGAAAAAGAGAATGATATATTTTTTCCTGGGTTGACCTGAGAGCCTTCAAGAAATACTGTAGAGGAGAGTGAGGGAGCTGTTACAACAGTTTATTCTCTTATCTAAAAGCAAGCAAGAAAAAGTCAGAGATAAAAAAAATAAAAATACTCACATAGAGCAAGGATTCAATTGTACAGGAAACACTGACTTTTGATTCCACGTTTTAATTAAAAAAAACGTTCTCATCTCTCTCTCTTTGGCGTGCTGAATGCAAGAAATAACATCCTACCATGTTGAAGTGACAGCAAAGGAAGACACTGAGGGATTTCTTTTCCCTCATTCTTTTGATGTCCTCGAACATCACTAGCAGCAATATAGTAAAGTTTTCAGTCCACAACATATTAAACTTCTGACATGGATGAGTGATTATATAATGTGCTTGCAACTCTGTGATTCTAGATGTGAGGTGTCAAAGATTAAACCCATCATTTTCCACATGTTGGGAAGAGGAAATTAATCCATACTATTCCTTGTGATGTTGTCCCATGTTGGCCTCATGTTTTGTGAAAGCAGGAAAATATATTCAACCAACTAGATCATCACTGATACGCTATATTCATATTATACACCAACTTACTGCAGGATGATGTCTATGTATGTATTGCTGCAAAAAAAAATCTGCTTCCAGACAGAGGAACAGAGCAGATAAGAGACTGAACAAAAAGCCAAATCAAAGAAAATATGTCACTTTTGACATAAGAAAAAAACACTCAACAATCCAAGTAACTAAATAAATAAATATTATGACAATACTTCTTTGTGGAGGAAAAGTATGCAGGAGAGCAGCTGATAAATGTTGACATTTTATCATCTGATCTTATATTATAGTGACAAATATATATACCAAACCCTCAGCATATACTACCCCTATCAAGGATGAAAATAACATGAACGCGAATAGGGCAGTGATCACAAGACACAGATAAAGGGCAGATACAAAGGTTGATCGGGCAGGATGCGATCAAACCGACATTGGAAGATAACAGCAATGTGGGAGCAAATGAGAACATCAAACACTGAGGCATTGTCAAGATCCTTTTGCCCCGAGATGCATGCACAAGTAGGGGACCATTTACTTCTGCATGTCTAAACAGGCTTCAGATTCTATCTTATGCACTGATATATCTTTTTGACTGTCTTCGAAGCAGTGCAGCTCACCATTGTGAAATACAGTGAAGTTAAAGCTCTGAGAACATGTGACGAAAGGCTTTGAAACACTAGCACAAATAAGTATGTATAGTCCTTTATGCTGAGGTTCCAGAGGTGGCCTTCACCCAGAATGCCCTCACCTTGAACCTCATTGGCCGGCGTTAAATGGACAAGCGCCATGAGAGGACAGTAGAGCCGTATCAGATAAAACAAGAACATGGCGCTTTGTGTACGTGCCAGGGGGCTGGAAACAGCAAAGACAACAGCAGGGAGAGAGGAGGTAAACACACCTCACCACAAACACTCAGTGTGACTCAACTCGGGGCCAAGATAAAGAAACTACAGTGGGGCTTTATCAGCTTGTGTGTGAGCACAAGGGGTGGCTATGAGCAACTAATGCAAACTGTTTATGAGCAAAATGGAATATGATTTTTCCGTTGACATTGGTGTTGAGCTTGGATGCGGATAGAAAGTAGAGAGTGAAAATCTATCAATGTTTTTTTTTTTTGTGTGTGAAACTTCTTTAACATCTTCCACATGGGTTACCATGAAAATTGGCACAAACAAGTATAGCTACCTCCCCACAGGATAAATGTTAAAACATGCTTTAATGTTTCCTCTTGCTGATATTTGTCAGTATATACCACTGTTCAGGGCCTTCACTTAAAGGGATAGTTCACCCAAAATTCAAATTTCACTCATTATCTACTCACCCTCATGTCAACTAAGAGCTGTGAAAATTTTCAGAGTCCTCCATTCCTTCTCTGAGTTACAGGGGGGTCCGCGCAGCAGTATTTGTCCATATAATGGTTGTCAATGGACACCAACTTTCTTCGTCCAAAAAGACACACCAAAAAACATCCAAATACCTCCATACTGCTCGTCTGTAATGTCCCTCTTGTATTGATGCCCCGACATGAGAAATTGTTCCACCGGTCAGTGCAAATCACGAGAGATTTGCACTGACACAGGAAGAGCAGTGAACTGAGACACTGGGAGCTTCCGCTACAAACAAGCTTAAAATATAGACTTATTAAATTTTTTTCGAAACAGTTTCTCATGTCGGGGCTTCAATACAAGAGGGACATTACAGACGAGCAGTATGGAGGTATTTGGATGTTTTTTGGTGTGTCTTTTTGGACGAAGAAAGTTGGTGTCCATTGACAACCATTATATGGACAAATACTGCTGCACGGACCCCCCCGTAACTCAGAGAAGGGACGGAGGACTCTGAAAATTCTCACAGCTCTTAGTCGACATGAGGGTGAGTAGATAATGAGTGAAATTTGAATTTTGGGTGAACTATCCCTTTAAAGCAGAAGTAAGTGATATATTTGTGTTAATATAAGTCTTAAATAGTTATATCTTCCGACAGCAATCACTTACATAGAGTGTTTGGACCGAAACACGGGTCTCTCAGTCACTCTGCTCTGCTCTGAGCCGAAGAGAAAACATTTATCGTATCCTACAGTTTTTATCCAATGAGGAGAGAGAACGGCATGCAGGGCTGTGTGTGCAGCCAAGGGACGCCGTGAATGTGGTGACGTAGGGACGAGGACTGTTATGGTGCGTTCAAGGAAACTCGTAACTCGTGTATTTCCGACCTGTGAAGTCATACCAGTTCAATCTGGTACGAGTTCACGGGTCGGAAGTTACGAGTGGCCGTTATAGTGACTTTCACAGGTAAAACAGGTCGGAAAAACACGAGTGGGTTGCCTGAAACGCTACAAAGTCGTAAGTTGTGACTTTAAGCTGTAATTTACGGTTTCAAAAGCCTACCTGGAACGCAGCATTAGCCAAAACGACCGGATCGCTTACTTCTGCTTTAAATTTGGTTCACCCTTGAGCCCCTGAAAAATCCAGTGTAAAAGGCAACAAGTATAAAACACTCTTCATCAACAAAGCACCAAATGAACAAACAAAGTGAAGCTTTCATGTGATTACCTGAATTCTTCCATAGAAGTACTGATAGGGTCACAATTTCTGCATTGTTTTCAAGTTACTATCCATGATCTCACCTTAGTCAACCTTGTTTTACATTTTGAAACAGTTTGTCTTATCACAGCTGCAATGCTACAGTGCATATTTCCCAGTTACAGATCCGTATCTACCAGTTTTATCGTGCCTCACCCTCCTTTTCTCTTTTCCCTGATACATTTCTTCCTCAACCCGCATCAGTAGGTAAATCTCTCATCGCCATGCCATGCAGTAGCCATGTGAAAACGGAAGGAGGGAGGGAGCGCAGAGGTGGGTGTGCAGTAGAAGGATGGTACAAGCGAAAGCTCAGAGGTCTGCTGCAGTGATGACGGCTGTCCACACCTGTCTGGGACAGGAGTCACCATGTTTACAGGAAACCAGTTAGACTCGCTGTTCAAACGTGCCGTTCACAAACACTCCTAGTTAGCAGCTTCCTGAAAAGGCCTGATTTCTTCACAGTGGCCTCCGTTTTTTAGGTTGTCTCATTCTGGTATCTCTGTCCATCCATCATCCACGAGGATCCTCCAAAACCAAACAGAGAAATGTCAAACAAGATCAATCCCACTTCTTGTGTCCTCGCCTACCCTCCGTGTCATACTGTATTCACACAGACAAAGGACCATTATAGTGACTTCTTAAGCCAGAAGAGAATTGATTCCTTTAGAAATACATATTTCTTGATCAATGTGTTTAAGAAACATACTCATAGTTCATTAAAACAGTTCTTATGAAGGCCAGCATGTTAAATGGTATACGTACGTTCAGACCACAGCAGAGGGGCGAGACTTAACTGCTGCAGTTTTCTGTCGTCCCTTGTGTATTCAGTGCAGGCTTAGCACAAAGAGTTACAGAGTTTTAAAGAATAAGACAGATAAACAGAAAACCAAGGTAAGAGGCACTTGAAAAAAAGAAGCGACAACATAAGTGAGCGTCAACAGAAGTGAACGTCAACAGAAGTGAAAAGCTTCATTTTTGTGATCAATAGATAATTTTTGTTAGTCTGCTAGGTGCTTTGAAATGCACACAATGCAACCTTCTCTTGTCTTCATCACACACACAAGAAATAGCAGTTTCAGACGAGTTTCTTTCTTTCTTTTTTTTAGGATAAATAAGAGAGCGACACATTCACACAGATGAAATAAACCACTGTCTGGTGCACTGCCATCAATGTTAGCTTAAAAAGAAACCCACGAAAACCTAATGATGGAATCTGATGTGTTAGTGTTTGACTTCATCTTGAATAAACTGGATAGTAAACCAGTTTTTTTTTTTTTAACTATCATAACTTTTAAACTCATCTGTGTCCTACCTGTTACTTACAGCACTGTCTTTTTTACTGTTACATTCAACATGTCATTTTAAACAGTGACACAGAAAATTATTATTTAGACCACTGCTGGTCTCTCTCCCTGAGTGTGATAAAAGCACCGGCTTAACGTTTGAAATGCAAAATAAAAAAGCACAAGATGAGTGTCATTACCTTGTCTATTGCAGCTGAGAGCGCTGCACTGACTGTTAGGAGGTTAATTTGTCCTTATCTGAGGGCGGTGGTTTGTGTTTGGAGTGAGGATTTAAAGATGCTAGATGCTCTTGATTTGCTGTTTCATTCAAAGGCTGGAGTAGGGGCTGTGTGAACAGTGATTGAAGGGTTGCATCCTAATATGAGCGTGTCATGATGATTATTATTATTAACTCAGTGGGTTCACAAGAAGAGGGTATGTGACTACACTGTGTAAAATCATTCATCAGATCTATGCTGGTTCTTCAGAGGAGTGTTGATGTGCGTGAGTGGACTGTATGTTTGCTGAGGAGCCCACAGGAGGCAGACAGCCACTGCAACAAATGTCGACAGACGTGTTTGAAATTTTCCAGCGTTAACGAAGGATGTAGAAGTCCTGACCTACATTGTTGTGATACAGTCATACATGGTGCAAAGGATGATTCAAATTTATTTTCTTGGTTTTGGGCTTCATTCTTGTTAGCTGAAACATTGTTCTCACCAAAAGCCATCAGTCTGACATCTGGGAATCGTGCAGAAGCTGCCTGAAAGACATAGAACAGGATTGGAAGGACACTGATTTAGCCTTTAAACAAGACTCAAGGTTTTTCTTCCAAACCTATTTGTATGAGTAACTCTAATTGTGAACTCGGTGTAGTGCTTCCCTGCCAAAACCTTTCTAAAAGAATTGACTTTTTTCTGTTTTAGGCCACATTTAATCATTTTAACAAGAGAAGACTTAGGTCACAGGGCACATGGACAATCTTGGCAATAGCTGCTTCTCAAACCGCTTAGGTGTAACGCTGAATTATAATGAGGGACTGTTTTTATTTGTTTGCTTATGTTCCTTAATCAGTTTCAGTCACTGGCTATGTCGTATCAGAGCAAACAGACCCCCTGCAGAGATTTCAGTGCTGTGCTACTACATGTAACCTCAGTCCTGAAAAACATGGCTGTGTGTGTGGATTACAGTACCACCTTGTTTTTTGTGGCAGCATTATGGACGTTGTAAAGTCATTTTGTTCGTCTTTGCAGTGCAATTGGAATCACTATTGTGGCCAAAACGACAGGCAAAACTATGAAAAGCCAGGTTGTGTTAAGTCTGACTTATCCTTTGAGGTTCATCCGTCCGTCTGGTATCAATTGTTCCCATCAAGTTAAAAAAGAGGTGACAGTCAGAGAAAAAAAAAATAGGAAGAGGGAGAGTGAGAAAGAGAGTATAATACATAGTCTCTTGTACCGCCTAAAGCAATACATCTCCCTGGAGAGGTTACTGCTGAAAACAAGACATAAAGATAGAGAGAGAGAGATGGAACAAGAGACAGGGAGACAAGGAGAAGGGGAGGAGTGAGAAAGGTAATCACCTGCTACAGGCATGAGAGGTATGGAGATGAGAGCACGCAACACTTAGACATTTCACATCACTCAAACAGCCATTTTCACACAAGCGCAAAATCACTAGCATCAGCTGCATACAGAGTGACTGGGGCAAATGTGTTGTGCCAGGCGGTCACTCATAGCTATTCACCCATTAAGAACCCTCAATGGGAAAAATTAATGCAAACATTCTGAATTTCAGAGTGGAGAAAATGTGGCCCTCACATCTGTTAGAAGCAGCTGCTCTTTGATTTCCAGTCGAAGCACCTTCATGTGGGTTTGGGCAGGAAACATGTTTACTTCCTTTTTATTGTTAGTTTCTTTCTCTGTCTCCATTTTTTCTTATTAAAATCAAAGACTAAAGACACAAACCTCTGTTTCTTTATATGTACACAAGACTCCATTTACACCAGGCTTTAAAATGCATTTTGCATCCTAACTGACTATAACCTGAGTTTCAGTAGAAAACTGATTGCTGTGTCCAGTTCACTTTACATCATCTTCTTGTTTGTTTATTTGTGGTGGTTCAAGACTAGAGGAAGATGGAAGCCGTTCGCGATGCTGCGATATATGTTGTTTTTGGTTTTAGAAGAGGGAGAGGAAGCCATCTTTGACAACTGAAACGAACATGATAAAAGCAGTGGAGAATTGCTGATTTATGTGACTCCCTAGCTGCTAGCTGTGTATCTTCTAGCTCACTGCCTTTGAGTAATTGTGCTCAATTACCCTATGTGGACTGATAGTGCAACTGCATTTGCACCAATGTTACAATACTTCCCTGCCCAGCTCAACTTACACCTGTTGCTTACATTCTAGTGGTCAACTACATGGGATATTAGTGTCCTAATATTTATCATACTTATCTATACACAAGCGCTTCAGTTGGGTTATTTACATATTTACATCCAAACTGCAATAGTCCTCATCTGTTCAAAAAGAATGGTGCCAAGATGATCACAACAGATGGGCTGTACACGAACCAGCAGTTTAGCCAAATCATCAAGACCACCTTATTTGAAAGTAAAACTGTGAGTAAAAATACACAAAATGCTGGTATTTCCTCATTGCACAGGGAAACTACAGCAAGTATGGGAGGAGAAAGTTGAACCAGGAGGTCGTTCTATTAAACGTGACAGATGTGCAATGGATAGTTTGGGTAATGTAATGTTTGCTTACAAATAAGTCTTATATCTTCTTAGTAAAACTGCAGTGTGAAAAGTTCTCAGCTTTTGAGTGTGGTAAAAATCTCACAATAGTCTAAAATCTAGAGCTAGCAGGAAAGATACAAGACTGAAGTATGTCATAAAATACATTTGTTCTTTAAGGCTCGTCTTTTACTAAATTATATCTGTGTCAGTCAATCTCCATTGCTGAAAATGTTTCAGCTGTCAAACCAGCTCTTCTCTTGTTATCTACACTTGCTTTCTTGTTATCTACACCACGGCTTTGTTGTTAAATATGTCATTATAAGCTCTGAGAGAGCAGCAGCATCTGAGGAATGTACATGCAAGCAGCTGATTTGGTTTTCATGGCACGCTGTGAGTGACACTCGCAGATTGACACTGACTGACTGACTGACTGACTGCGCCTCTGGGAGACTACCAAAGGGTGTGAACCAAGCGAGTGTCAGTGTGTGTGGGTGTGTGTGTGACTGTATCTATCTGAGCATTCGTCTGTGCAGTGACAAAAGCACAGATGTTTGTCAGATTGACAGAGCATTCTTGTCCATCAGGGCGAATGGTTATCTCTCTCAAAAAGCCTGTCACAGCCGTTGATTCCACCATATTTGGTTTTCATATTTGGCTTTCGAAATGCAGGTTCTTCAGAATTCATACTTCGTGGGAAATGCTCCCACTACCACCATGAAATACAACCATGACCTGTATGAAGCTGTATTTTCCATTGAACAAAGCTACTTTTGATTTTAAAAGTGTTTCATAAATGCACGAGGTTAAGGCTTTTACCCGAGTAAAGCTTCTGTACTTAGCCTCCAACTTTAAATCACTGTAAACAAAGCTCTTTCCACCACTTTTTCTGAACCAGCACTGTCATCACACAGGCGGCTGAGTTATGACTTGCTTTTTGAATTTATACCAGAGCACGGCTCTATGTATTATATTCTCAATCCAAATCTTGTTTCTAGCTTGTTGAACAGTGAAAAGGTCTGTGACACCCAGGATTTAGTTGTGTTCCTCAACAGACAAGTTGAACATTTTCAAATTTCTCAGAGACGCATGTCTTCAATGTGGGTCGAGATGTGATAATAATTTAAAAAACAGCACCTTGACATGTTTGTCCCTTCAGAAAACCTCTGCAAAGATATTTAACTTTGTTCTCCAGCCAAAGCATTCAAGTAACTATGCACCCGCACACAAGTATAAACAGAGCTTGAACAACTCAGGCATGGATACAAACACAGACACAAGACAATATGACGCTACAGACACAGATGAGAGACAGAGGCACTTGAGTAGGCTCATCAATTCAGAGAACAAAAGAACAGTTTTGGCAAACTTTACAAGATGGAACTGTGGTGAAAATATGTAAGATCAGAGACACTTGAGGAACTGACCTTTTATGGCAAGGGGTTATAGACTTAGTAAGTCAGTAAGTCAACAACAGCATAGCCATTAGGCATAAAGATGTTGGACTGGTAGAGTGTGGCAAAGTGTATCAACAGAGTAATGCCACGTTCAGTAACCTCTGTGTAAATGTTTCCTTATAAGCTTTTGACATCTGGTCATGTAATGCAGCAGTTAGTTTGCATAAGAAGTTCCTGTTGGGTATTCCCCCTGAACGCAGGTTTACATGTGCATGCAAATGATGTGAACACTGTAAATATCACCTGTTCATTTTGTATGAAGCTCAGCAGGGTGTCTTTAATATTAGCTGCTACTAGATAGCTGTGAGCCAAGCAGCAGATGCACCCATAGTCACATAGTACTGAGTGCTTTATGTGAATGCAATGCTCCATTGAATATTATGGTGAAAAGATAGGTGAACTCCACCCAATATGCAGATTATCAAAAACTCAACAAACACTGTTTAACATGATGTATTTTCAAACACTGAATTTGGCAAAAAAAGGTTGCTTACCTAAATGACTGTTTGCAAGACTGTTGCTCAAATAATAAGTGCACATTCTTGATGCACTTATTCCATTGATTTGAATATCAGTGAAAACTCATATTGTTTAATAGGATTCATTCAAAAGGATCCTGGGATTCAGAATGTTTGTGTTTGATATATACAGTAAACCATGAAATAATGAACAAGATAAATATGAAATGCATGTTTGAATTTATAACTGATAAAGTAATGATACTGAATAATATAGACTATTATAATTTCCTGTTTCTTGCAGTGCCTTCTAACTGCTATGAATGTGTGCAGACAAATTCACAATAATACTTGAACACACACACTCCCACAGAGTCATGGGTGGACACACACACCTTGCCCAGAGCCAGCGTGTTCCAATTATAGGAAGAGCCCAAAGTCCTGCTACATCAAAATGAGAGGAGGATTAAGACCTGGGAAGGAGGAGGGCAGCAGTGAACTGGCAAGTAAGTGGCTGACAGACCCTTCAAGCATCAGCCTGCACTGTCTGGGCGAGTATAGTGGCGCAGCAGTGTGTGTGTGTGTGTGTGTGTTGCAGTGGGTGCCTCATCATGGACTCCACTTGTCATAATCTGCTTCCTGTACTTTCTGCTGCCAGACCTACATTTATTTGGACTTTCTGGGTCACAAAGGTTCAGGAAAGTGGCAGTGCGATGGAACCTGTCACTATGACAGACATTGCGAACCATGGAAAATATCGAGCCTCATAGGTGAATGATGTGAGAAAGGCCTTATCTGAATTGAGCTTTGCTATTTTGTTGCTATTAATGTGCTTCTACTTATACAATATGCATTTATTTGACGGGGTTTATTTTGTCAAAGTTTATTTAGATGGATTGATTTATGGTGTCTGAAGTTCTAGACACATGTAATCTTGATTGAAAATGCGTCCACGCCCCGCTGTCTGAGTTCAACCAAACCAATTTCTTAGAGAGCAAACCACATTACGTTTGCTGCATTTTAAACATGCTCACATGCATGCATGAGGTGCAAAGGCTATCGCTTTTTCCCTTGCATCCTCAGTCACACTCACACACTAGCACAAACAAGTACGCATGCACACACGCACGCACGCACGCACACAGGTACAGTTTATTTATTTAATTTCTCACAGCAGTGCCTGGAACAGATGGCCAGTTTCAGTTTCATGGGCATGTTTTGAACTCCTGGGTTGGGTCAATCAAACCGTTTTATGGGGTAAAGAAAAGAAGGGTGAAATGGAAGTGGGAGCAAGAACACTGAGGTAGCGGACAAACCATGAGAAAATCAGACTGTTTTGCTACAGAGTTAACTCAGAGCAATACATTGTTTTCCGTTCATAGTGTCAATGTAGAATATGTAAAGCTTCGGTTTTTGGAGTCAGTGCTCTGATGTTGTCTCTCCCCAAAGGGAAGCAACAAATGTAGCACAACAGACAATGGGAAGTGACAATAATAACTTACGCCCTAGGGGGACATAGACTCAGAGCCTGCAGGTGGATGCTGAGCTGCAGGTGGGTTTTTTTTTAAAATGCTTCATGAACAGCAGTTGACTACCTTAACTGGCAGGCTGCTTTATTTCCACACATTCATAACTAAAAGCAGCTCAGTAACAATGCCTGCTCTGCCAAAAAAAAAAAAAAGATGTGTCATTAAACATCACCATCCTCCACAGTTTTTTTTTTCTTTTCTCTTCATATTAGTGCACAGTGATTGTCACTTTTAGCTTCCGGTCTGATGTCTGCAGAGATATTGGATTTCAATTCACCACTAAATGTTGATAAAATAGCAGTTTTCTGTTGAATGAACAGAGCTCAAAGGTGCAAAATCAGGAGCAGAAGAGTCTGTGGGCGGGGGGAGGGCTTATACAGATCAAAGAGACATTTTAGATTAGAGACAAACCTCAGGCGAAGATCTTGCAGCATACTCCAACATGGAGGTAGACCTGCTGTACGACAGGTAATGACAGCCTGCCGTACTTCTCCCGCTCCCTAATGAGAGTTCACCTTAAATTTGGCCTCTCTGATCTGAGAGACATTAGCTTGTTAAAGCTAACCCTGCTCACTTTACTCCACATGAGCTGTCTCCACAATTTAAAACTTTTAAAAGTATCAAGAAACAGGATGCGAAATGAGTTTACTTCACTCTGAGTTGAATGAGGGGCATTGCTCTTGTTTTAAACTTGGAACCTTGGGGGGTTGCTCTCATTCCCTGTTCCTATAGCTGTCCTGATACTGATGATATTGGCACTGTTGCCCCCATGAGACTACACCTAATCATTAAATGCATTCTCTTGTGTCCCCTCAAGGTCTCCACAGTGATAACTTGACATCAAAATCACAAGAGTGAATGATGTCTCAAAGTGCCCCAACCAGATTTTTCATTGTTTGCACTGTTTGACAGTTTCATTGTCTCAGGACAACTGTTTGGTCATCATAACTATTTCCAAACCTTCTTGACTACTCAGTTTACAGTAGGTAGCAGCGTGTGTATTGGGGGGGAGGGGGTGCCAGACACGCGAGTAGAAACAACGTGTTAATTACCTCCAAGTCACTGAGGGATAATTGCCTCTTGCAGCATACATTTGTTGACCAATTAGTGGGACAATGATTCTACTGCCTGATTTGCTGTTTTCCCACACAGGGAAATATTAAAATTGCATTGCAGAGTGAAGTTGTTATGGATTTTGAAGTATCCTACCACTATTTTATTTACATTGCAAAAGTGATTTAGACAAAACAAAAATGATAATAATAAGTACACAGAGAACATTTTAAAAACCTGACTTCAGACATTAGAGCAAATACAGTAAGAGATAATGAATTCAAATATCCGCCCACACAGTTTTATGCTTCGACCAAACGTAACAGTGCATTTAGGGGGGAAAAAATCACAGTGATCTTGTGGACAAAAATCAGTATCTAGAGTAAAAGCCAAATTAAAGTTGTGAGTGAGAATGAAATAAAATCTACTGCTATAATATATTTGCATACAGCAGCTATGAGAGCTACGCTTATCTGGGTAACCTGTTAATCATTACATGGTATAGTGGTGTCAGGTGGTTCCCCAGAACTCTTCAGTATCAGAATTAAATTAGGGATATGAAAAATGAATGAGGGACATGTCATAATGTTGCCCCCACAAGAATGTTTCTGACAATTCATTTTTTCAAAGGTAGTCTGTGCACAAAAGTGTGTGAGTAGTGTTTGGCTGTGGGCTGCCACAGTCAGAACCAGCATGAAACCTTTCTAGCAGATTGTACCTCCCAAGGTTGTGCCTATGGGGAAAGCACTAGGAGAAGACACTTCCTGCGAGACTTCCATGCAGACAAACACTTACACATGCAATAGTACACCTGCCCACCTCTGAGCAATGGACTGTGGGAGTGTGCGTGCAAGAGTAGAAAAATGTCAAAGGATCTCCAGTCACAGCACTTGATATAAACAACTTTGTAAGACTCTAAGCGAGCTAGGAGGAGAGAAAACCGACCTATTGTAACAAGGACAGGTTGAGGAGACGAGGTTGAAATCTGCCAAAAAAACAAAAGCTGGTAAGGTAGTAAATGGCCCTGAAGTTTTATGGTCCCAGAGGGCCAAATTTGCTAAATGGAAGTTCTTGCAGCAGAACACGGTGTCTGTGAAATTGCTTCCCTTGAGACGTGATACCTGTAAATGTCACTGTCCTCACGGGGCTCACGTCTCCACGCAGCAGGAAGGACTGACTGTTGGTTCGGGGTCAGACCTCGGAGGAGATGACCTGTCTGTGTCTGCCCCGGCTTGTTCATGCCTCCTCTCTGTGACTGTCTCTCTTTTTGTCCTCCTTCTCTATCTCAAATTCCTCTCCATCTGTAATACCCTGCCTCCTCCACTGCCTTTCTCCTCTTGCTTCTCTCTTGCGCGCTCTTTTCTACTTACTTCTCACCCTTCTTTGTCCTTGTTACCATGGATACTGGCTTCTTCGTATGAGGTGAGGATTCACAAGGACTGATGGAAGATACAGGGCCCTATGGTACTCTTGCCATTCATCAATGTCCTTCTCTCTCTCCTCTTAAACCTTTATCTCTTTCAAGTCTTCAATTAACCGCTGCCACAGGAAAGTCATGCTGAACGAGTGCCAGATCCGTGCCTTCGCGCTGTCCTCTTTGTCCAGTGAATGTTTACAACAGATCAAAGACTTAGAAAAAGTGTTGTTTGATAATTGTATTAACTCAAGACAAGCTTATCTGGCATCGCTGAGCACTTGAGAATTATTTAAAATGTTGATTCAAATTCAAACCCCATGGTTTGAGAGCATAATGAGCAATCTATCATTAGGTGGTGTTGGCCAGCCAGAGCAGGTATGTGAGCATATGTTAGAAGGAAGTCAGCTATGGCAGACACCAGAAGGAACAAAGGTACAGGTTCATAAGATGCATGGTAGAGGAAGACAGATGAACAGCAAAGGATGAACAAGAAAGGGGAAAGGGATGTGCAAGTCTGTGATGCAGATCAAAGTCTGGGTGATGCCCAGGGAGGGAAGGAAAACAAGAAAGGTGGAGAAAACACACACACACAGGCAGTGTTTGTGTGTGTGTGTGAAGCCACAGGAGTGAGGCCTGTGAAAAGAAAAGGACGGTGATCAAAGTAGAGATGAGGCGATGGAGGAGGTAAGGGGGAGACAGAGGAAAGAGTGGGAGGTACAGTCAGAGCCACAAGGCCTGTGTGTACATGGCAACTTTATTGTTTTGTGGACTCTCTTTATGGGAACGCTTCTCTTTCATGACTTGTCTTTTTCGCTTGACAGATGCATGCATGCACACACACCTCCACATAAACAACCTTTCATATGAGCTTTGCATCTGTGGGGCAGGGAAAGCTGAAAGATGTGGTCACACTGTGCCTCGCAGCTTCGCCTTGTTATCCCGACCATAGAAAGATGGCATACAAAAAAACTTCAACTGATGTCGCAGATACCACGCCGCCTTCCTGTATTACCTCATTTGCGGAGCTTGGCAAACTAATGAACGGGTACCAGTGGAGGCCGAAACGAGGGAACAGCAGGAAAGTTTAAATACACGTGGCTCCCGGGCAGCAGCAGAGGAAGTTATTTACATAATGCCTCCCTGATTACCCATCTCCCTGCCTGCTTGCACTTTTATGTGTTGGTCTTTTGGGCGAGGTGAGAAAGAAAGAAAAAAGTAAAACAGGCAAGACTGTGATTTCCTGTGTAGTGGTGCGATGGCTAATGAGATATTAATTTGCAACCTTGACTTTCATGGCCTTGGGATGCACAGATCAAAGGGAGAGGATTTGTCTTCTTGATGTGGAATGAATCTTATTTCCTTCCATTTTGGGGTTACAGTCATTTTTTTCCGCATTCTGTGCTTTGCATTGTGCAAATTTGCATGCTGATCAGAGGTGTGAGGATCAGTGAGTCACAGTGGTAAAGAATACAGCCCACGTACTTTTGTTGACAACAGTGAACTGTACATGCACAGAGCAGTATTTTTTAAAGGGCACAGACTAGTTACGGTCGCATCTGAGTTAGCTGTTGATGTTAATCTTTGATATTCTGCACTTGTACCTTACCCCTTATACCTGTCTACTTGTACTGTCCTGTCAACAGACTGAAAGAGTATATATATATATATATATATATATATATATATATATATCCCATCCTATTTCACTAAAATGTCAGCTGCTTCTAATACCAGGGAAAGAACTGCTTATCTAAACAGAAACACACAATCTTACTGTCTTTGTGCTCTTAGCTCCACAATGTACAACATTGCCCCAAGAAAGACACGGCTGTCAAAGCTTTACTTTAAACATGAATTATGTATTCCTCACATTCAGGTTACAAGTGTACAGTAGCTCTCCATTTTATAAAAAAAAATCTGATTTAGCTGTGCTGGCATATCCTTAGTGCTGGTGAGCGTAGTCGTGTTCTTAAACCCAAAGTCTTAGTCTGACTTGATGGCATAAAAAAGAAAATAGTTAAAGCAAGGTTTGCACATGACGATCTTTCTTTTTTTTCTTGAAAGAGACAGACATAAAGGACCACAACAAGAATTAAGAACCTGCTGGAACAAATAAGAGTGCAGCATTTGGTTTATACCACTTAAAGCTACAATGAACCATTGAATTACAGCTTAATGGTTTACACGGTGTTTACAGCAACTTCCAGATTGACACAACATCACACGTCTTGAGTTCTAGCTATTTGTTCCTGGACAAAGATGTTCAGCTCTCGTGTGTCATTTTATTGTATTTAGTTTGAACTGACCCCTTCAAGCCTTTAACCATGTTTCTAATGATTAGACCTTGAACTTACACAGGTTGTAAACGAGTAATGACATTTACAGTGCACACAACGCTTTAGGTTACGTTCGTAACTTAGTTAAGAAGGGAATTCACAGTGGATACAAATAAAGCAAGTGTTAAAATAGACACAGTAATTTACATAATCTACGTCATATGAGACGATCCACAGCCGCAGGCCTCGGTACAACCTGAGTCATTCCATACTTGTCTGTTGACGGTCAAATCCTGTTCACCCGGATGACACTTCTACCCAGCAACTGAACACCTTGTCACGTTCGCAGACAGGCAGGAGAGAACATAACTCACAAAGGGCACAGAGGGGCCAGCCTTGGCCTAGAGGTGAGAAGGCCTCAGAGTTGCTGAGCTTCTCTTTACACTCCTTATGAATGATGCATGGCTGGCTGGAGTTTGGTACGGTGTGCGGAGAGAGAGGGGGAGTGAGCGACAGCAGCCATAGAGGCAAATGAGCATTGATCAAGGGCGCTACAATTACACTGACCTCAGCTCCTTCCAGTGGGTGCCCCCAGGAGTGGAGGAAATGGCCTTAGCTGAGTGAAAAGGTCTTGATGTGTGTGTGTGTGTGTGTGTGTGTGTGTGTGTGTGTGTGTGTGTGTGTGTGTGTGTGTGTGTGTGTGTGTGTGTGTGTGTGTGTGTGTGTGTGTGTGTGTGTGTGTGTGTGTGTGTGTGTGTGTGTGTGTGTGTGTGTGTGTGTGTGTGTGTGTGTGTGTGTGTGTGTTCGAGTGTTAGGTGGGGGGAGTCTTGTAATGGCAACTTTGTCTTTTTTTCATTTTCCTGCTTGAATTTAAACAAGTAGAAAGAAAAGAACCATTATTTTTCTTCATCCCTGAAAAAGATACTCAGAACCATGCATGTTGTTTTTCTTTTCTCCTTACCGGCATGCTAGGGTAATACCTAAAATGGGATGGTGAGTAGGTGACAGGGATGAAGTAGGATAAAGGAGGGGTAGGGGGCTTGGTGAGAGAGAGAGAGCGAGGTGTGAGATAAAAGGGAAGGATGGGAGGAATGCAAGAGGGAAGAGGAAAGGTGATACGGTGGACTGGGGAGTCGACAGATTGATGGATGGCGTCGCTGCAGATGGATACTGAGCAGAAACAGAGCTGCAAAAACACACTTAAGCGCGCGCACACACACATATATATGCAGACGCCCCATTCATATGCACGCATTAAAGAAACAGACCATTATGAAATGACTCATAAATTAGTGTGTGCATACACATACAGTATGAAAACAATCACAAGCACAAACAGTCACACTCCAATACAAAGGTGGCATTCAAGTGCCAACATTTAACCGAACACTTCATCTCCCTCCTTCTCTAAAATGTACACTCGCGCGCACAGACACATATTATTAATGTGTGTCATGCAGCACATGGTAGTGCACTGACTAATAACTGTAAACAAGTATCACCATGGGGCCTATCACGCAGCCCAGTAATGGTTATTACCATCATCATTCTTCCTATGATTATCTAGGCCTGTCATTAGCTAGAACATCGTTCCCCGCCAAATGAACCACTGGCATTAGAGAAATACACTATACCCCACTCCATTTTGCTCATTTACATCCCGAGCACATCTGCTCACAAGGTGTCACCACGGCGTGAGCTGCATTAAGAGTTTCAAACTGATCTTCTGCCGAAGACAAAAAAAAAAAATGTTCGGTTTGATGTATCCCTAACAAGCAGCGACTTACTTGACAAGACTGGAATGCTGCCATCTGTTGATGCGTTGTAGCACACTGTGGTGGCAAACTGTGCAAACTCAGTGTACAATAATCACATGGGGAGCTAGGGCTTGTGGGTAGTAAATGCTGTTAAAGTGTGTACACTAACAAAACAAAAAATGTGACTGTGAAACTCTGCATGTCCCCTCATCTGTCTTACTTTGAGATTGAAAAACCTCCAAAATCTGTTTGTCATGAAGACAGGGAGGCCTTTCAGAGAATATGTCAGTGGCTTATATTCTTTTCACCCCATCAAGTTTGATAGCTGTAGGTCAAATGAAAGCGGAAACGCGTTTTATCCTTTTTCTTTTTTCTTTTCTAGCGTGTCCCTAAGGTTCCCCAACCAGGTTGTACCCCGGACGGGACTAAAAACAAAAGGCGACCGTGCCTTTCAAACTGTGGCCCCCTAGGCTCTGGAATGATCTCCCATCTCCAATTCTTTCCCATTGTTGTTCATATGTTATCATGTAACACACTTTGCTTATATAGAAATAAAAATTTGTATTATTACTATTAGAGTAATATTAGAGGTGTTCTACAATTGCTCCTTTTTAGTTTATTTTCAGTGAATTGCGCCTGAGTGGCATGTTTGAACTTGGAGGTTGAACTTTATTGCTTTTCTAACTCAGTACAGTAAAGCTCCTGCAAGGCCCAGCCCGATCGATACTCATAATGCTTGAGCAGTTTGAATGCACAAGTGAAACGGTGAGTGATCAGGTTACTTATGACATGCATTATACTGTCAAACAGGTTCATCATTTCTAAATACATCATAGTAACACAGTTATTAATCCATACACAGAACACTTCCCACTTCCCTCTTGTTTTCATCCCTTTGTTGTTGTTTTTTTTAGCAGTGGTATTACGCAAAAAAAAGTACTGAAGTGATTCCCACAGGTTTGCACGGTGAACTCAGGTTCACAGGGTGATCCAGGATTTTATCAGATTCTTTAACATTGTGAAACAAGACATTTTTTAATATGTAAGTCAGTTTCTCAGGAAATTTGTCTGGATCTTGATGTAAAAATCTGACATATTTATGGTCTTAAATCTAGGAGTTTCTACAATTCAGAGAAGATACAGATAAGAATCTCTATCTCGATCCAACGATAACGCTGACATCACACACCAGGTAATAAACCCATACAGCTGTCTTGCTAAAGATTAAAGACAACAAATGAACAAAGCTTGACTTGAGAACAAAAGATATGTGTATGATTGTTTGGCCTTCGTGAAAGTGCGCACTTGGATGAGCATTCATGTTTCTAAAGGCAATTAATCTGACTCTGCTACATTGTTTACACGGATTCCAGTGATAATGGTGCTTTTATTTCATAAACAGCTGTGATTTTGTGATATATTCACTGGGCACTTTCACACAATTTATGATAATTTATTGAGTGACTCTCGATAAAATATATTAACCCTAAGTTTTTAAACACTCATTGAGGGCTTGTTTTGTTGTGCAGAAGTGCTGTACATGAAATACATGTATTGCACTCAGTCCAGAGTTGATGTTATGTCACTGTTTGTGTATGTGTGCTATAAGGCCGGGTGTCCTCAGCAAGCTCTCCCTGT
This sequence comes from Trachurus trachurus, assembly GCF_905171665.1. Lineage (NCBI taxonomy): Eukaryota > Metazoa > Chordata > Actinopteri > Carangiformes > Carangidae > Trachurus > Trachurus trachurus. Next base: position 20,508,058 of record NC_139898.1, on the reverse strand, counting down.
GTGGATACATTCTTAAAGAGAGTTCTGATGATGATATATTTATGATGATATAAAACTGTAAATCTGTCTATTTTGTAAGGATCAGGGGATGCAGGGAACTAAGTGGAAAGACTTGTGCATGAGAGCACATTTCTGAAACACCTTCCTCTTTGTTGCAGCTTAAGGCCATGTTTTCCTTCTTTAATCCAGAAATTAATGGCCCTTAAGCCATGAAGGCTCAGATAATGAAACTATTCACTGTAAATTCATTAACAAACATAACAGTAGACAATTACAGGGAATTATGGAAATCGTGGCATGCATGCATACATAATATATAGTTAACTAATGCTGTATGTAGCAGTGTAATATATAATGCTATCCAATGAGACAGACTAACCTTCAAAGCTAGGGTGACCAAATGTCCTCTTTTGCCTGGACATGTCCATTTTCCATGTCTTCTAGGGGCTATATGAATTTGTGAAATATATAAGTCAACTTCAAGTATCTTTTAAGTATCTTGAAGTGCAGCAGAGTGTCCTCTTTTTTGGAAATCAAAATATAGTCGCCCTATTCAAAGCAGAGCTGGAACGTCAGGGTCAGTAAAGGTGTTCTGTGCTGTGCCAGGCAAACTTTTTAATGTGGTCTACTTCTCCCTTTTCCAAATTTTCATGGAAATACAACATTAGCCATAAACTGGACCTGGTCCCACAACAATACAAGCCCTCTCTATTAACTCCTACACACTGAAACACTCTGCGCCTCTCTCCAACAGAATTCTTAACCATTAAAAAGCAACTCATCTACATTTTCCTTGACACTTCTGATGCCTCGTTCCCTTTGAGGAATAGCGGCCAGAGGAGAGCGCGCTGTTGATTATGCCTCAGAAGATTTCCTCCCACAGAGAGCACACGATGAAGGCAAGGACATATTTATCATTCAACAATCATTGCTTTCAACGTGGGGGCAAAAAGACAGTATTTGTACAAGGCATTTTTACACTGTGCCGTGTCTACCTTTTCACATGTAAAACAGATGCAAATCCTATGACTGTTTTGTGACCTTTCAAAATTTTTCCAAAATGCCAAAGTGTTCCAGCCTACAATTGATACTGTAGCCCATGTTGCATAAAGGATGGTTAGTTAAAAGTTTTCCTTGTGCTGTAGCTAAAACTGAATTACATCTACCATCTACCCAAGGAGACCCTCCACCCGTTGTCATGGTGTATGGATTTCTTTCCACAGCAGGCGAGAGCAACGAATCAACAACAACTGTGACTGTATGATAATGCGATAGAGCTTCGTTTTGCTATGCTCATTGTGAAAACTGCCAATTTACCCTCACTTTCCCCTTTGGAGGAGACACAGTTATTTAAACTTGAAGCACCTGATGAAATTTCCATCTGCACTTTTTCACTTTGTGCTGCAACGCACACAAGCATCACAGCTTTCCCTGCTCTTTGCTTTGAACCTCTCCAACAGTCATGGCAGGCTTACTTTGTAATGGATTAAAACGCCAAGTGAAACAGAAGCTGCACTTACTCAAGATGATGAATAACAATACTTTCTACTTGATAAATACACAAGATAGATTTAATTGCTTATATGTGCAAGATCCCAAAAGACAGAGGAACAGAAAATTACCGGACCACAGTGGCAACGTGAAACACATGGGTGCATGTTTCTATTTAGTGTTCTGCAGAGCACACATGCACATATCTGTTGCAAATTCACACAGAGATGCGTGCCCAATGTGCCCAAGGACACTTATATTTTGAACCGAAGGTTGGGGTGTTGATTTTTGCAGGGTTTATCTTTAAACATCGATCCACATGGTGAAATAGATGAAGACCTGTATGAATTTGACTGAACGTCAGGTAGCTGGTTCTAGGATCGACTGAAAGATCCACTGATGATGACACATGAATGAAAGAGTTGATGCTGATGCAAGCTCGATTTCAGTCTTCTGCCTTTACTTATGCAATGCTCCGTTTGTTCTCCATGTTCATACAAAAACAGAAATAAACATTGAAAGCTGTGATCAGAACCAGCTGTAAAATTAACCAACACTCTCTTGGATGCTAAGTTAAAACCCCCGTCCCATTAGGGGGGTGGACTCAGAGTGCATGTTCGCTCTGCTCCTGTCAGCTCACGTCGTAAAACTCAGACAGATAAACTGAGTCTCTGTTCTCACCAAAGCCTCTGAGCTCCCAGAGAACAGTTTTTAATGTTGACTGCATAACCATGTGTGCTTGAACAAAAACGATTTTGTTTAAAAACACAGTTAACAGGACACATACTGCATATTTTTCTGCTCTGAACATGTTTCAATCTTTGTCCTCGAATATTCTGACCTACTTGCCATTATAAAAAATCTAAGTATGACAAGATCGGAGCCTCAATAGGCCAAAGAGAACTTTTTTGTCAGTGTCTCAGTGGGAATTTCAATGTCTATCCATCATATTCTGCAAGCAGAGTTCTCTTTAGGGAGTACGATCCATGCAGGCATAATTCTTTCAATCACAGGATCGTTCATTGATCACACTCAGCCTTCACTTTTAATAGACGATGGTAAATATAAAAGGAGAGGGTAAATTATAAAATAAACTTTTTTTCATGACAAGTTGTTCCGGATAGTGGTCAATTATCAGAAAGGAAACAGATTTCCATTTCTCTCCAGTTTGCTACAGTGCTTTGCCTTTGATCAGACATATATGATTAGTGACCCCTTGTTAGTAATGCTGGAGCTTCTCAAACCAATTTGACAGGCAGTACCTGCACTGGCCAAAAAATGTTATCTGCAGAGTTTTACATGGCAGCTGTTGCTCTCGTTTTCCTTTCACACCACCTGCAACCATTCAGACAAGAGCAACACATGAAGCCTTTAGTCACAGCGCACACATATGCAGCGAAGAAGCATTGACTGCTTTTGTGAAAATATGTTTGTTTTCTGTGTTATGTACATTCCTTTGTGTGAACACATCTGTGTGTGAACACTTCTTTATCTGTTTGTTTGATTGATTATCCAGCAGCCTCTCAGCACCTTTATACAGTCCTATCTATCACTCTCTTCAACACGCACACACAGATACACACACACATATGTACACAAGCCATATAGGGGATGAAGGAGGCCCTGCTAACGGCATATTAGCCACCTGTGGGCAAGCCAAGTACTGTGTAAATACCCAGGGGAGAGAGGGGATGAGCCATGGCGCCCTGTCAGCCCTAATCCAGGAAGACACCTAATCTCCACAATCCCCCACAGAGCCTTCTCCATCACTCGCAGATGGATAGGAATAGTACCTGGAGGAACAACCACAATAGTGTCAATGCAGAGAATTTCAGAAAATAGGCTGGGCCACAACAGGCCACAAAGACAAGATCTGTGGACTCACAGCTGTCAGTGTGTGCGCACAGGATGACATTGTGATGAGTCATCTTTCATTCTCTGAAGAGCAACATTAATCAGTGATGAAGGTCTACACATTCAGCTGTAGAGAAATATCTTTTTATGTTTCTTGTAAAGATTGAATAATCAGTCACTGTTTAACCAAATCAGCCTTCATCACATTCTGATCTTTATCACTCAAAACAAATCACTTTTTACCGGCTCCACTGAGGTGAAATAAACTTCACTATTGAAATAATGAATATCGGAATGATTTCACTGCTCTGTTTTCATTTTAAGAACCAAGGATTATAGTTTACTCGGCTGGTTCAGAATGCTTCTCAGTGCTTGCTCTTATTGGACAGAGGACACCATGTAGGTGTAATTGTATGGGTTGATAAGGACATATGTCATTCCTATTACAGTAAGATCATTGAAATTTTCTGTCAATTAACCCTATCAAGAATCTGCAACAATCTCACCCACCCAAAAAGTAAATTAGTTGTTATCTTATTTTCATCACAAATATGCCACTGGATATATTTAAAAGGCAAATAGATTAATAATAATGAATCAGAATATAAACCCTAATGGTTGTTAAATGAATCTCAGGATCAGACTATCTTTAGACCTCCATAGCTGTTCATTGGGCCCATTCAGTTGTTAAGAAGGTTTTGAAACAAACATGTCGGGCCAGGTTATGTTTTTGCCTGCACAAAAATCCATTTATGCACCAAAGAAGCAAAACATCTTCTCAAAGTCTTCAGCTTCACATTTGTACTGAGCTAATTAAGTTTTTCTTTGGTTGTTTATAGGTTTTTCTCATTATAATAATAAACATTGACAGCATTTTAATTCTAACCCAATTTTAATTAAATTATTATAATTAATTAATTAATTCATTCATTTTTGTACAGAGCAGCACAACTTGCACACTATTTTCTCAATACAGTTTTTTAGTCTGGATGTTGTATTAAGGATTGTGTACATTTTGTAATGTATATAATGAAAACAAATAGTATTCCATTAAGAATGTTGTTGGTGCAGACTAATTGTAGAGGTTTGGAGCAGGTCCAGTCATTGTCTACCTCAAAAATGAAAATTACATCCTTGACTCACATCCATGGGCTCAGCGAGGGTCTGGGATGGAAAGGGAGGTAGTGTTAGAGACAATAAATAATAAAAACCTCTGAATCTGATCCTTGTACATTCATGCTTCCAACATTTAGAATCAGATACACTCTGCAAGGACGGATGTTTAATAATTCACTTGGCTACTACTGAAGGACATCATAACACATTCATCTGATTTGAAAAGACTGTCCAGAAACAAGGAGTGGAGAGCTCGGCTTTTTACTGGAACAAGCACTTCAGTGTGGAAGTGGGTCTGAGCTGAACCTCCACCCTAATCCAGTTACTCACACCCAAATGTTACTCATACTGCGACTGCACTTCAAATAGCACTTGTAAGGTGACGGGGGGAGGGGAGAAAAAACAACAACCAATTTGCATTTTTCAAGGACCGCTGTGGCAGGTGGAGTGCTAATGAACAATTCTATGATCCATTAATCGGGATGTCGTTTGCACATGGCCGTCATCACAAAGTGGCACTTGAGTTTACGTGGCTCCATCAGAAGGGCTAATGGAGACAATGGTACTAATCAGCCCAAAGCAAACAGCTCTCCTCCAGTTCAAATTCACCTGGTTCAAATGTATCATTGTTCATCATTGCATAAAACTGCTTAACATGCACAAGGGGACTAAAAGTACACCATGATCTGGAATAAAGGAAAAATGCCAATAGCTTATTTGAGATAAGGGACAATCTATGGCCACGGGAAGCATTTTAGGAAATGTAATGACTCTGCTGTATATATTAAATAAAACTGTATATGGATGACGTTAATCCTACACCTGCAGGAGAATGCCACATATGTACTATTACCAAAGTTAACCAAAGACACATTATTATACTCTTTTTTGCCGAACTGGGGTGTATATCGCCCTCTTAGCCTCATCCATCATATGTAACTTAATGCAATGCATTACATTCCTTCTATCTGACATAATCTACCAGCTCCCCCGTGCCAGTACACCTCCTTTTTCCTTCTGCTCCTGAGACGGCACCTTCACAATTAGACTGAACAATGTCTATTCTCTGCCTGCTATCTAGGCCACCTTTTAACCGGTATTGAGGATTGAGATATCAGGGAGGATTACAAGGTGAGTTGACAATGGCACATACAAAGCAGGAGTCACACACCTAGGTGTCTTGTTGCTAAACATAAAAGGAAACGTGCTGGCCCAGTTGTGACCTTATTAGGTAACCTCTAGTCAAGAGCCAGATGGCAAGAGGTGAAAAAGAAGGAGACTCGTCATATGTAACAAAAGAAAGTGCTCTTTGCTGTGTGGCACGTAAAATGAATGGAAGGTACATAGTGATTATAAATGTAATTTCCTCCTTGTAATATGACTTCCATATAATCGGAATAGAACAATTAACGAAATGAGTTCCATCTGCACTGTATGTACATATACATAAATAATATTTTAATGATTAACCTAGAGCTTGTAGAGTAGATTCAATCAAAGGGGGATTTTTTTCCCTGTGGTAACGCAGCTGTTTTATACCTAATTTCAATCACAACCTTATCACATTTGATGGCCACTATTTAAATGAATAAATCAATCTTATCAAATCTGACGGAAGTACTATTTTTATTGGTAGTTGACCTTTGCAACATTAAACCAGGTTTGTATGTCAGTGAAATAAGCAACCTTAAAGCCATTATGCTTTATATAATATTTTGACAGTACCAGGTAATCATTGTAATTGTACAGTCGTTGTGCACCACATGCATTTCCACCACTTACAGTGAACCATACATTTATGTCAGGGCCATAATATAAACACTTGACAGGGGGGAAGCCCTAATGAGTTAACATGGAGAGCTGTTAACTGTGCAGTCATGAATGATCCATGGTCACAGTAAAGATTACTGTCAGTTAAGTCAAAATATTACCCCAGACACATAACAGTTCATTTCACCTGAATAATTTGTTGACTTCTTTCTTTTTCAATCATCTGTTAGATTGATGTTGTTTTTCTATTATCATAATACCTTAAGACCGTTTTTCACAGTTGAACATGGGTGAAAACAATGAGAAATGAGAAAACATGATAAACATTTTTTTGACGAATCAGTGTCAACCATTTTAATAAGATAATGACACAAAAAAGAAGACACACAGTATAGAGATTTTAAAAAGAAAAAAAAGTCCAAGGCAAGCCGATCTTAATAAGGCAATGGATATGCAACGAATTTCCCCATTTGGAAGTTAAAACTACATGAATAGTGTGAACAGACTAGATTTTCTGCCTCAGTATCACTCCTCTCCACTCTGTGGTAAATACTTGAATGAGGTCCCAGTGTTAGTCATGTGTCCCCTCCAACCAATGCTCAGTGATATGCAAAATGGCACGGATCTACTCAGGAGACAAAAAAAGGAGACAAAGCAAATGTCAAACTGTGTTCCCCTGAACTGGGACTGGGGGGTACAGGGGAGGGGGCTTGTTCGTATTGAGGGGAGATAATGTGAAATTTCGGTCTGAAGCAAGAGCTTCAGTGTGCTAGCAGATGTGTGTAAACACACGATAGTGTACTTATGCGTGTGTGTTTGTATATGCAATTATCAGCTTCATCAGACATTACCTTGTCACAGCTATCTCCCCCTGTCACCCAACCGTCCCCACAAACAAACACACACACACACACACACACAAATCTCACAAGGCTTGATACTTAATGCATGGGGGAAGGAGGGTGTCTGGTGTTACTGTGGTGCCCTAAGCCGGTTAATGACGCCGGGCACCAGAAGCCCCACAGATGGCTAATCTAACCATTGTCTTCCCCACCCAGCCCCTTGGAGCAAACCCTCATCCCATCAGCCCCCCCATGCAGCATGCTACTGTTTACCCCTATTCTAACCAATTCTAATCCTGTTTAGCAACATTCTCAGAACTCTGAATGGCCTTTCCCCCTACCCTCTCCTCTCTTCTCTTCTTTTTGTTTTTTCAAATGATAAAAGGGGGCGGCTGGGTGGAGAAGGGCCACGGTTATCCTCGCTTGTATAGAAGGAGAGATATAGGGCCGAAGCAGAGGAGGGGTGAAAGCACAAGGGAGGGTGGGAAGACCTTGGAATGTTCAGGGTCTCTTTCAAGGCGAGTTCATGCCCCAGCTAATTAACAATTATGCTTCATAGTTCTTGCATTCACTAATATGCAGGGATGATGGATATGGTGCTGACATTTTCAGCCGCCTGATGCTGCTCCCAGAGCCTCCCTCTTGCTTCACTTGCATCGTCTGTCACTCCAAGTCCACTGTGTCAATCTGGGCCCCAGTCTGGCTGTCTGATACTCCCACAATTCCTTTTTCTCCTATCTGGAGGGACGTGTCTGTGTGTGAGGAGGGCATTGTATGTGGCATATAAAAAAGGCCTCACTCCTAAATCCAATGCTCCTGGCTGCACATACACAGCCAGACAACGACGCACACATAGACACATACGCTGGCTATCTGTAACCTCCACCAAAGCGAGAATGTCACAAAGCAGCCTAGAGGGGATCAGTGGATTGGGCCTGTGTGTTCACGTTGCCCTCTCTGCTAGTCTTTTCACTTTTGTTTCCATACATATCAAAGCATTTTTCAGTTCTTTTGCTCAGCCTGCTAATATGACACATTGCCGTTTATACTGATTTGAATAAGTGGATAAGGGGCACAAAGGCCCACACAGAATAGGGAATGACTTGAAATGCTTTCATCGCCCGCTGAAAAGGACATTGTTACTGTCCGACCTCACTGCCGAGTTCCAGAGGAGTTTCAACAGCGCGGGGAGATTACAGGCGACGAAAGAATCCAGTTAACATGTTTTGTTTTGTATTTCTATCTTTTCTTCTCCTCCTATTTGCTCAGCGGTGGACAAATGAAAAGGAGGAATTATACACAAATGGGATTGCTGTCTATCTGTTGCACCCAGGTATTGGCACGCTATGACTTCAAAGGCTACCAGAGTGCTTTGAAGTGTTGCTTGAAGAGAGACACCTGTTTTTTTTTTTTTTTTTTCTTGTTGTAATAATTGTTCAGCACACTGATACTTAACACCCCGTCGAATGACAGGCTCAGATTCTGTGAACACAACAATTGGTTGGGGTCATATCCATCAGTGTGGCATGAAATAGACCATCAGCAATACAGCAAATGATACCTTGCTGAAGCAGCTCCCCAAGCTCTGGTCAGGGGAGGTAGCTACTAAAGAAATATGTGGTAAAATACAAACTGTGATCTGATATTTAAAAAGATTTGATTCACTGGCACTTAGCACTTTCAGTTACCCTAATGCTAACCCTCTAAACCAAACTCTAACTCTGCACTAATGCTGAGCAATCAGCCTCCTGTTATCATGAACATGAACCATAATTTTCCCTCTAACAGCCTTGTGAGAAGCAGTTCAGGTAATTAAGGAAATCAACTCTAAGCCTATAAGGCTGCTGTCTGCATACCACACTGTACTTTCTCTTCACTCTTTAATATTCAAGACAGTTCTGAGGCTTTTCGTTAAAGAGTTTAAAGATGATGGTGAAGGTCTTGACTATGGGGAGGACCCAGTGGAGTGGGTCTGCCTCAGTTAATCTGCAGACATACCTGTGACTTCTCAACCTCACCTGCAAAGATGAAAATAAAAGGGTATTATGTTTCTGACCTCGAGCCAAGCATATTCACTCCTCACCCCACCCGTCGAGCTCAATCTCTCTCAATTGAAAACTCTCAAAGCAGTTCTCACATTCCTTCTTCTATCACCTTGCCTCATCTTATTTTCATAGAGTGTATGCTTTTATCCAGAGGATAGAGGAGTGCATATACGTTTTTTAGCATTTGTAGTGCGTGTTCAAATTGAAACCCTCCAGGAGTGAACCTCTTCTTCTCATCCTTCCATCACTTTCTTTTTTGCCACAGTCCTAAACCGAAGAGACCTTAATTCTCATAAAATGCTTCAGACTAGCAAATCAACTTTGAATACTGTAACCATAAATTAGTATTGTGTTCAGAATTGTTCTAATATTTGTCATGGCAAATGCACTGGCAAAATATTTTCAGCTTTCACAAGAGGACACCCAAAATATTAGTACTCAGTTCATGGTGACCTGATGCATCAAATCTTTTTAGTTGAAAATAGTTGCTTCTAGGAGAGGATTTAAGCTGCTGAACTCAAACAGTGGCGCCGCCAGCCGGAATCCTGTACACACTGTGCATACTTTTTTTTTTTTTTTTGAAGGTGAAAAAAAATACATATTTTAAATGTTTATTATTATTATTATTATTACATTTTACATTTTAATATGACACATATTGATTAATGCAGTTTTGGTGCTGATTAAACGCCTGGCAACATTGGCCTGCAAAGTAACTTAAACCAGTTTGAACCAACATTTTTAAAGTTGTATTCTCTTGTTGGCCTCAGGTAACATTATTCCACTGCAAAACGAGAAATAAGTTGTGTTGGCTTTGGGAGATAACGATACAGTGCTGTCTCAGCACAACATTTTCATATCACACTTTCATAGTATCTGATATGGCCTTATTAAAGCATATTTTATGGAAAGAATGTCAGGGATATAACTTCATAAGAAGCTACACTATTCTATACTGTATGTGCAAGAATGCAGGATGGGGGAGCAGTGGACCATCAAACAAAACCACCTTATTTTGTTTTTATCAAATCATCTGCTTTCTAGTTTCACATTGACTTGAGGCCACATTTTGTTGCTCACAAGGCTGTGCTTTGCATAAGCTCAATATCATCCAGTCACAGTTGAAGATAGGTATACAATCATCATTCGTTAACTCTATTTGAATCAAAAATATTCTCACCTGAGAATGATGTTCAGATGTTCACCTCAGCTCCTGGTTTTGAGTTGCTGTTGAGTCCAGGGCATATTACCTTCATTTTAAGACATTCTGCTCATTCTGAAATTTCATGAGCCCAATCTGCCGTAACATGGGCATCCCATCCTGCGATGTGTAAAAGAGAATGGCAGACCAGCAGCATCAGCAACATGAATCTACGATGTGGTTTCCAAGCTGAGTAATAGGAAGTCTCCAGCACAAAGAGAAGCTCTGTTCCCCCACTGATGAGGCAGCACAAACTGCCTGCCCCCTCACTGAATCATTCCTCTAGTAAATGTCCTTCACCATCGGCTTTTATGCAGCACAGCTCCGTCGCCCAGACTTCAGGCACTGTAAACGGCAAGCAGGGTCGGAGTAATTGAAATCATTAATCGTGTTTTATTCCACTTTGGGGCAAAGTAAGCTTGAATTGGAAAGAGGTAGGTAATGGCTTTGGATAATGTACAAGTCTTTGAGGGAAACGAATGAAACAATATTGAGTTGCATAGACTATTGAGTTTCAAAGGTGGGATAGTTGTAGATCATGTATTATTATGCTGTCATAATAAAATCATTGATTTATCTTTTCGAATTAATCTCATACTGTATTGATTTATCGCATTGAATTAAAGTCCCAAAGATATAAAAGAGGGAACGCTGACACCTTCTCACACAAATGTTGAAATTGTAAAGCAAAAGTAAAGTAGTACTTTGACAGTGTTATGAAAATCTAATTTCTATATTGCACTTTATGTTAATGAAATGTGTACTGCAAGGTGACACTATCAGCCACAAAGATTAATACACAATACACGATACACAAAAGTTATAATTAGAAAACAACTGGATAGGCACGATGAGCTACAACAGTCAGTCCCCCATTCATGCTATCACAACTTCCTGTGCTGTAGGAGCCAAAACTCAGCTGTTTCTTGAACTGACAAAGACGGACACACAAATTGCCCTAAATTCTGTGATTAAAATTAACACAAGTACCCATAATTTTCTGTTGTTTCTGTTGGAATATCGAGGATGCATCTCCAGACTCAGTATGTCATTGCCATAATCTACTCACAGTTAACCTTCCCAGAGGCCACAGCAGTAACTACTGTCATATGGACCAGACAGGTCTTGGGTTCAAAGGTGACTATCTAGTTGATTGCATGTCCATGTCTGGAGCACCCTGGGGTGTAAGGGCACGACATGTCCTGTACCCTAATGATAGATGAACAGCATGCCGACCTCTGGCGCCATGTTCCCAGTTTGTTATGACCTCATGATGTTTCCCCACTGACTCAGACAGGCCAGCAATGTCAGCTTGTGTCTAACCTTTCTCTGTTTCACCCTGCTCAAGTTTCAGCATTGTACAAGCACTGGATGAAGACTAAATATTTGTACATGTGACTTGTACTTGTTTTTGTTATGTTAAGTGTCTTTGAGTGCCATAGAAAAGCGGAATATAAATTTTATAATTTATCATTATTATTTTTATTATGGTGGACCATTCATTCTTGCAAGCTTCTCAACATGCACAATAATGTTTACTGTGTCCCTCCCATCTGACCCACATATTATCATACTTCTCTGCCTTAGTCTGACCCTCTTCTCTCCTCCTCATGAATCAGACAAAAATATTGTTTTGATGTAGCAGTTAAACTATTGACCATTAGAGTCTGTAATCATGCATGGAGCGGGTTTTATATCTCGAAAAATCATTGTATTTGCATCTTACTTTTGTAGAAAAATATTTTGTAATCATGTATTACAAATGGTTTATTTAAATTTCTAATAAAAAGGGTTTTCTGGGCATAGCTGGGAAACCATCATGTCAAAGTGAAGACCATTGCATTTAATTAGATGTCTGGGGCCACAAAAAACTGAATAAAACTCAACAATGGTAGACAAAACAGTTTTAAAAATATGTACAAAGAAGAATATAAATTCATAAAATGAACTCATAAAACCCATAAACACACATAAACACATAAACCCTCAGTCAACAAAAGTAAACTTAGGCTAGATCCATGACTTGGTTTTAGGATTAGGCAGAGGGTTGGGGTTAGGCTTCCTGTTTGGTGTTTAGGACCCATGATGGTCTCATTGATTAAAACTGAATGTGGAAAAAGAAAAGACATAAATTACTACTGTTAGAGGTGCAGTATGCTAGCCTCTGGTCAGAATAAATTATAGAACAGCAGGCATTAGTGTGTGTCTGGACATTGTGTAATCTACGCACCGTGACAGCTCGCACTGCTCGCTCTGCTGTTTCAGTTGGGGTTTGCTTCCCATCTCATCTGATGACAACCAACGTGGAGCATTTCATCAGCCTTATTTTCTTGCAGCCTAACTCTCTTCTTTGTCTGCAGTTCTCTCTAGTTGTTGTCCACCAACCTCTAACTGGATACATTTTTGGAATCAGCGTTTTTAGGATTCACCAAAGTGTCAGGCAATCTGAGTTACTGCTCTTCTTTTTCTGGTAACGTTGCCTCTGTTGTGCTGTCATCTGTCTTTATCAGAATTCAACAGGTTCCAGCCCCATGTGTGTTTAATGTTTTGGTTTTATTTGTTTTTATGTGTACGTACTCACACTGCTATATACGTATTGCTAGTTGTGTTGTACTACACTAGCTGTGGTTCATTTCAGTGCGTATATCAACACTTACTGGTCCTCCAAGCTTTAATTTGAACAGAGTCATTGCTTGATACAGTAAATGTAACACTTGTGTTTAATAGTTTTGCGGTGAGGGTGTGACTCCTGCTTCCTCTTCTAAAGCAGGTGACTGCCTCAGGACAAGGTTAAGCCTGCTTGCATGCCTGCATATACACTGTGTGACATGGCCGGGCAAGCTTTAAGCACTAACAGGAGATGAAGAGGGATTCCTTCCTGCCCATCATGCCAGCTGGCACACCTGTCCTTATCAGGTTAACAGGCTTGGGACAGGTTGAATTGTGCTCACTCACTGACACACTGAGAGATTAACAGTGAAGGTGAGAGAAAGACAGATGTTTCTGGGTTGCAGTGTCTCTTTTCAGTCGTCTAGAGAGTTTGATTTTTGGTGTGTTTTGTGTCTAATCAAAACAGTGTAAAACATGGGAGTGACAATTGCAACCAAAACTGGAGAAATACAAAATATTCTTGTCTATCTAGTTTATGTCACTCCCACTTCCAGAAATACAACCGTGACAGCAAAGTTAAAAAATGCAGATACATATGGAAGCTTTCCCAGTGAGCAAAAAGTGGTCCAAAATACGTCGAAAAGACGTGTTTTCCGAACGTCCAGAAGACGTCTTCAGAGGAGCCAGAATGAAAGTTTTTATTACGTCTTTTCTAGACGTTGAATAGATGTGTATTTTAGATGTCATATAGACGTCATTAAAATACGTTTTCGGGACGTAATTATTGAACGTCCAGAAGACTTCTTCAGAGGAGCCAGAATGAAAGTTTTTATTACGTCTTTTCTGGACGTTGAATATACGTTTTATTGTGGATGTCATTTAGACGTCATTAAAATACGTTTTCGGGACGTAATTATTGAACGTCCAGAAGACTTCTTCAGAGGAGCCAGAATGAAAGTTTTTATTACGTCTTTTCTAGACGTTGAATAGATGTGTATTTTAGATGTCATATAGACGTCATTAAAATACGTTTTCAGGACATAATTTTTGAACATCCAGAAGACGTCTTCAGAGGAGTCAGAATGAAGGTTTTTATTACGTCTTTTCTGAACGTTGGATATACGTTTTATTGTTGATGTTATGTAGACGTCATTAAAATACGTTGTCAGGATGTAATTATCAAACTTCCAGAAGACGTCATTTAAGGAGCCAGAATGAACGTTTTTATTATGTCTTTTCTAGACGTTGTGTAGATGTGTTATCTTGGATGTTATATGGACGTCATTAAAATACGCTTTATTTTTTTAAAATTATTTTTATTATTATAAAATAATAATAAAATATAAAGCAAAAAACGCAACAAAGGCATCTCCTTTTGTGTACAACACAGGAGGAAATTATAAACAAATCAAACACATCGACACAAACATCGACAAAAAGAAAACGTTTTCAAGACATAATTATTAAACATCCAGAAGACATTATTTCAGGAGGAAAAACTGCTACTTTAAAGATTTCAAATGCAAATACATGACTACAATAAAACATACTTACTGCACTATTTAATGATTCAGATCAAACTGTTACATTTCTCATAAATATAATATAATGGAGGAATATAAATGCATTTGATAGGTCAATAAGACTTTCAGCTCAACTTAATTAAAAGTAAAATACACAACATCATTGCCTGTGTAATGTATTCAGCTTTAAATTTACAACAAACTACTGTTCACAAACAGTTGTTCAAAACAATTACACAATGCAATGTAATAACGAGTAAAATTAAAACATCACAGAGGTCAATGATTCTATACCAGAAGTCATGCAGCAGATGAAGCAGATGAAGAGACGTCCACCTTCCAATTGCTAGTATTCAGCTGGCTCCTTGGTGCATGTAGGGAAGAGAAGAGGGGAGAAAAAAAATTAGTTTTTTATATTATTTAAATTATGCGTACAAATAATGCTCTGGCATCCTTTGCTGCATTCTAATGTCCAACCTAAGTTGTGCCACACTGCACCAGTCTCAAACTAGCAAAGATAGGCTATTTAAGTTGTGCTTTACACCTGATGAAAGATAGAACGCATACACTCGCGTGGAAAAAAGTAACCACTAGATGGCAGAAAACTTAATTCATATGAACAAGGAGAAACAAAGACAGCAGGGGTGCATTTCACAAAGCAGGTTCAACAAACTCTGAGTCTAATCCTAAACTCAGAATTCAGAGTTTTGTGTTTCAGAACAGGTGATAACAGTTAGTTCAATCAACTCTGAGTAACGGGGAGATGGAAAGCCCTCATCAATGGAACAAAGATAACGTGATTCACCATGGCAACCGGCAAAAAAAAAAACGTTGCCCCTCCCACCTCTCATGGTGGATTGACGTATGAATGCTGACGCAGACGCGACCCCCCCCCCCCGTACCTTCACACCGCGGGACATTACGTGAGTATTAATCTATAAAAATACATCTGGAGAGTTATTCAACATTGTGTGTTTGAGCAGGTGCAACTCCAAATGTGCGTTTGATATGTTAAGTTCAGTTTGTCAGTTTGTCTCCATGATAACGTGACGGGGCTGTGCGTGTAGTCATCAATCACACCTGGAAATAATCCAGAAGTGGATCGATCTGCAACGAAAAAAATAAGAGAGAGAGAGAGAAGAGCAATTTTCTTCTGTGTGCGTGTCCATGTTGTGTCATGTGAGGGTTGTTGAGACAAAGTGACGGTGCAGAACAACGGGAACGATCAAACAAATCCTCATGGAGAATAAAACATCACGTACTGTCAGCCGTTGCTTTCAGTCTGCAGCTTCAGATAAAAAGGAGAAACTCAGGGTTAGTTGGAGAAAACCTGCTCCCAACCAGGTTAGGTTCACGTGTGCGTTGGAGGTTGCCATAGTAACTGACTCTGAGTTTCAGTTACCTCTCTTTGTGAAACGGGCTGGAGTTACTCCTCTTTACCTGGTTTGAGTTACCTCCCTTTCTGAAACGGAAAACCCAGAGTTTGCCTCATTTCAGGGTTAACAGACTCAAGAGTTTTCACTAAACCTGCTTTGTGAAACAGACCCCAGATCTGTGAATACCTGGAGTCCAGACTCAATACCAGTAACATCAACATGCTACATGTCGTTTTCAATTCAAAAAACCTACTCTTGGTCAACAAAGCAGCTCCTGGTCTGGCTACACAGTACATCAAAGACAGTTTAAAACCCCAGCAGACTGCCAGTTGGAAATCTCCAACTCTGCAAGTAAAGATGGCTTTTAATATTTATCCACCTAAAACAGTTTACCTACTAATTTTATGACTTTCTCCATTACTGTGTTCTTTTAAAACCAAACTCAGGAACTCTCTATTTTCTTAAATGTTAGTGGACGGGGCACAACAGCTACACTGCACTTGTTGGAAATTGAATTCCACTTATTTTGAGCAACTGAGGTGAATTACAAACAATGCGTGGTCTGGCAGATAGATGCTCATCAATGACTATTATTGTCAGAACAGTACAAATCAGAATAGAACAGAGACGCCAGAGAAATTTCCTCCAGTGAGAGGAGTTGAACCCCTGACACCTGGTATATGCTGACTGTTCTTCATCAGATCCTACACAAGTTTGATAAATGAGGGGGGGCCATAGTCACTATCTTGGGTGTAAAAAAGTGTTGGAAGGAAAATTCTATAGAGCAGGGCTGTCGCCTTCCATCTAGTTTTGACTTGAACATAACACACATTCATCAGAGATGTGATGATTAAAATTTAAACAGTAATACGGTAATCTGTAACTGTATTGAAAGCGTTAGCTGTTTCATCTCAATGTGTGTGTATCTGTGTTTGTGTTTAATTCCTAGTTTGTTCATTACTTATGTAGGGGGAGGTGCTATACAAATAAAACTGAATTAATCTGAAATAGGTTTTACTGTATGAAAAAATTTAGAAACAAAACTGCATTTGGTGTAGATCTTGGTCTGTTTTCCTACCTGTTTGTGTGCTGAACTCCCCATCATCTTTTGCTCTCTTGTGGTTCTCCAGCATGATGATCTCACAGGTGAAGCACTGCTGTGGGTCCTTGGCTGTGTAAAATACAGTTGGACATAAAGAATATTCAGTCATATTTCACATCTAGTACTTTGGGATATTTGTCATGTGGGGAGGTTCTTGAACGGTGATCTACCCTGCACACATCAGTGTTTACATAAACAGATATAGATATTTTATTGGTCCCTACAGGGAAATTTAGAAACCTCATGTGAACCTAAACACAAAACCAATGAGGACATCTCTTCGTATCAGGTGGAATTATATGTGAATGAAGAGCACTACCTACCAGGCTGAAGTAAGACATAAAGTGAAGTTGTTGATATTTTGAAGTCCCCAAAACAGCATCACACCATCTTGCCGCGCAGTTCTTGATCTCAGCAGACTGGAAAGAGATGAAGGTTGTGCCTAGTAGAATTTAATGCTACTCCATCTCATATCAGTTAATGTTGTTTTCTTCAATGGCCAGGAAAAAAAGAGGTTGTTTCCAGTTTAGAATTATAGGGATAGTTCGCCCAAAATTCAAATTTCCCTCATTATCTACTCACCCTCATGTTGACTAAGAGCTGTGGGAATTTTCAGAGTCCTCTGCTCCTTCTCTGAGTTACGGGGGGGGGGGGGGGGGGGGGGGGTCCACGCAGCAGTATTTGTCCATATAATGGTTGTCAACCAACTTTTTTCGTCCAAAGAGACACACCAAAAAACATCCAAATACCTCCATACTGCTCGTCTGTAATGTCCCTCTTGTATTGAAGCCCCCACATGAGAAATTTTTCCACCGGTCAGTGGAAGAGCAGTGAACTGAGACACTGGGAGCTTTTCCGCTACAAACAAGCTTAAAATATAGACTTATTTCATTTTTTGCGGACCCCCCTGTAACTCAGAGAAGGAACGAAGGACTCTGAAAATTCTCACAGCTCTTGACATGAGGGTGAGTAGATGGAGTGAAATTTGAATTTTGGGTGAACTGTCCCTTTAGTAATAGCCTATTATTAGTATTAGTTAGACAATTACTTACCAGTCCGAGGGGACCATGAGCAGCAGACTGGAAACAACTCAGTCCAGATGAAGTGAAGGTTGTGCAGGAAACATCTGCTGTTCTGCTGCTCCTCTCCTCATCCTCTGTAACTGTACAAGTATATGACAGTCACTTTTCTGTTATTCACCGACTCTATTCATTTACCTGCAGACTTCAGACCTGGTAGCAACATACACTGAAATTCGCTACTTAATACATTGTGAAACTGTTAGTATAGCTCATGTGCTAATGGCAGGTAATTTTTCATCTCAACACACACGTTAATGAAGCTGCACTGGTTGCAATATCGTCCTCACCTTAGTAAGATGCAGGAAAAAAATACTGCCACGGTCGCAATTACAATCGGCGTTCCACGTCCGTTACCCCGCCCGCAGACACACACACACAAAGGCACACACAAACACAAACACAGACACACACACACACACGCACGCACACACTCACACACGGAGCTACTGAAACCGATGGCACACAAACAAACGTCACAATAATAACAGAGGAATATTATCTTACCTGTTCTTTTTTTGAAGAATTTAAATTCACTTGGTCTTGACCAGGTTCCGCCCGACGGTTTGTCCATGGCTTTATCCGTTTATCCATGGCATAAAAAAATCCACATGACGGTGATGCGCATTGTCGCGGTTACCATTTCCCAGCTGCAGTAGCGCGTATTTTCAAATTTGACGGAAAGGCGCGCCCATTGGCCGCGCTGTGATGACAGTCAAACTAACCAATCACGGTCAAATGCTCAGGTTGAGACAGCCAATGGGTGTTGTTTACTATGGTTACATAGTAACAGGGGGGAAAAATACTTAAACGTTTTTTATATGTGCTTAAAACCAATAAATGTGTGCATTTAGTTAATATCATTCATTGATTCCTTCATGATCAAAAGAGAAAAGAGCTGATGTTATGTACATTGTCCTTTTTAAATACATGAATTAAATTAAATAAGTGAAACATTGTATTTTTCATTAATTTATTGAATACATTTTGAATTAAGTGTTTCTGACAATGAAGAGCACCAGAGGTAGAGACAAGAGACAAAGATGCGGCACTCCATGCATGTTTTTTGATTGAATATTTTGAATGATGTATTATGAAGTTCTGGGCTCACACTGGTTCACACATGTAGAAATGAAGACAACATCAGCCACAGCTGGGTCAAGCTTCAAACCTGATTCTTGCTTCCATGTTCTACCAGGGATCTGCCATGCACTTTTATTGAATTGAGGACCCTTGTCCATACAGTATATTCGTT
Organism: Trachurus trachurus; assembly: GCF_905171665.1. Classification (NCBI taxonomy): domain Eukaryota; kingdom Metazoa; phylum Chordata; class Actinopteri; order Carangiformes; family Carangidae; genus Trachurus; species Trachurus trachurus. The sequence continues at coordinate 20,488,794 of NC_139898.1, read as the reverse complement.
TTACTGATATACAAGCTGCTCTGGGGCTAGCACCCAAGGCAACTCTGTCGGTGAATTGGCAGCAATGCAAAAAAAGTTTCCTATATTTACATCCAGAATTAGAAAAATTTAAATATTAAAGTGCACAAAAACCATGAACTGTAAACAGATATTACCTTGGTAAAAGCTCCACATTTATACAGATATACTTTCATGTGCTTGAATAAAACAGAGAAAGATAGTAATGTTTCATTTACAAAATGGGAAATAAATGAAACCACATTTTTTTTTACATTGAAAAAGACTACGGTCGAAACGTCTACCTGCCTGTCCTACATTAAAGATCACCAAAGGATCTTATATTCAGAGTGTGCTGGTTTTTCTCCCTTTCAAATAAATGAAATCCACCATAATCCTTACAGGACATTCCTGTAATTTCATTGGCCTTTGCACACTTTCAAAAACACTAAATTTACTTCATAAACATTAGAGTTATACAAGTAATTATAAATAATCTTTTAGCAGAACATCATTTGTAACTCCTTTTGGTTGTCTATTGACGTCCAGGACCGGGTCAGGCTGGACGTATAGTCTCAATGTCATTTATCAACTAATTCTGGCTGTCATAGACGTCCAGATCAAGGCCTAGCAGAACGTCTATTTACAACTCATTTTGGTTGGTTGTCTATAGACATCCAGAACCGGGCCAGGCTGGACGTATAGTCTCAATGTCATATATCAACTCATTCTGGCTGTCATATTGACGTTCAGATCAAGGCCTAGCAGAACGTCTATTTGTAACTCAATTTGGTTGTCTATAGACGTCCAGAACCGGGCCAGGCTGGACATATTGTCTCAATGTCATATATCAACTAATTCTGGATGCCGTATAGACGTTCAGATCAAGGCCTAGCAGAACGTCTATTTGTAACTCAATTTGGTTGTCTATAGATGTCCAGAACCAGGCCAGGCCGGACGTATAGTCTCAGTGTCATATATCAACTAATTCTGGCTGTCATATTTACGTCCAGATCAAGACCTGTCAAAACGTCTATTTGCAACTCATTTTGGTTGTCTATAGACATCCAGAACCAGGCCAGGCTGGACGTATAGTCTCAATGTCATATATCAACTAATTCTGGCTGTCATGTTAACGTTCAGATCAAGGCCTAGCAGGACGTCTATTTGCAACTCATTTTGGTTGTCTATAGACGTCCAGAACTGGGCCAGACTGGACGTATAGTCTCAATGTCATATATCAACTAATTCTGGATGTCATATTTACGTCCAGATCAAGACCTGTCAAAACGTCTATTTGCAACTCATTTTGGTTGTCTATAGACATCCAGAACTGGGCCAGGCTGGACGTATAGTCTCAGTGTCATATATCAACTAATTCTGGATGCCGTATAGACGTTCAGATCAAGGCCTAGCAGAACGTCTATTTACAACTCAATTTGGTTGTCTATAGACGTCCAGAACCAGGCCAGGCCGGACGTATAGTCTCAATGTCATATATCAACTAATTCTGGCTGTCATATTTACGTCCAGATCAAGACCTGTCAAAACGTCTATTTGCAACTCATTTTGGTTGTCTATAGACATCCAGAACTGGGCCAGGCTGGACGTATAGTCTCAATGTCATATATCAACTAATTCTGGCTGTCATGTTAACGTTCAGATCAAGGCCTAGCAGAACGTCTATTTGCAACTCATTTTGGTTGTCTATAGACATCCAGAACTGGGCCAGGCTGGACGTATAGTCTCAATGTCATATATCAACTAATTCTGGATGTCGTATAGACGTTCAGATCAGGGCCTAGCAGAACGTCTATTTGTAACTCAATTTGGTTGTCTATAGACGTCCCCAACAGGGCCAGACTGGACGTATAGTCTCAGTGTCATATATCAACTAATTCTGGCTGTCATGTTGACGTTCAGATCAAGGCCTAGCAGAACGTCTATTTGCGACTCATTTTGGTTGTCTATAGACGTTCAGAACCGGGCCAGGCTGGGCGTATTGTCTCAATGTCATATATCAACTAATTCTGGCTGTCATATAAACGTCCAGAACAAGGCATAGCAGAATGTCTATTTGCGACTCATTTTGGTTGTCTATAGACGTCCAGAACCGGGCCAGGGTGGACGTATAGTCTCAATGTCATTTATCAATTAATTCTGGCTGTCATATAGACGTCCAGATCATGGCCTGGACGGGCCGACGTGATTTCAACCTGTATTGGACGTCTATGGACGTTGCTTGCTCAGTGGGTTGCTTTCCAACCTTGACAACATTAGCAAAGGAGCTGGGTGGTTGCTGAGGCTGAGCCAAGACACAATGTGTCACCTTCACTTTGTTTTGTTTTATTCTTGCAAATCTTAAGTAATTATTATGCTTTCCACTGGCATCAGCCATGAATAGAACCTTTTATGTGTTTGGGGTTGTAAATGCAATATCGCACTACGCCTAGTGGGAATTTCTTCAAAGTTAGTATAAATGCTTAACTGGACTTGAAAGATGAAGTGTTTAGATTCTGATGGTCAGAGGTCAAAGGTCAAGGTCACTGTAACACTTCATTTTCTTTCACTAGTTATGACAACATTAAACATAAATGTCTAGTAGGATAAAATATAATGACAAAAGTAATGCAAGTTTATACCCAAATTGATAAATATCTTCCTCTCTGTGACATCATTATGTTGTGCAAAGACACTTCCGGCCATTACTCAAAGAACAGAAGAGGAGTTTGTGAGAATGTTTCCTGCAGCTTGGCAGAGGTAAACAACAATGGGGTTGTACTTCTGGTTTTTCATTCTTGTTGTGTTGCATTTTCCCAGGCATCTAGGTGATTGTGCTGCAGTGATCTTTGAGTGGCACTAAAAATAAAAGTTTGAGTTCTTGTTTTTTAGACAGTTAAAATCATCAGACAACCTAATGACGCTCAGCCAGCTATTCAACATCAGGAAAGATTGTTCAAACTGTACACAGACATGTTCTTGTTGCCACATCCTCAGTCAATCCTCAGTCAGTGAAGTATTCACTAAAGCTCAAAGAAAATTGAGTTTAACTTTCACTCATCTTAAAAAAAATGTTTAAAAAGATCCTTCCATCTTTCAAGGTTAAATGTTTTTTTTATGTTTAACACTGATGAACTCCTTCAGATTGTAATGAATTTCCTACAAACTAATCCGAATAGCCTTTCTTCAGAACAGCAATTATCTGACTAAACTCCCCTCCAAGAGGTGTGTGAACCCATTTTGTGGCCTGATTGAAAGCTATTCATCATAGTTGGCAGTTCCCTCTGTTCTGCACTCTGCATGCATGTGTGTGTGTGTTTTAGAACAGGCCGTAAAGGTTTATGCCTGCATTTACTGCTCAAGGCAACCTAAAGGCCTCTTAGCTTTCGTGTGGTAGATACTGATATGAGTACTCAGGGAGTATACAAACTATATAAGGTTATGTGCATCTGAATTTGGTGAATCAGGGTTTCACCCTTACCCTAAGCCCGGTGGCAGCGTGGCCCACCGGCACGACCCTAAACATTGACTGATGGCAGGACCCTATAGGTAACAGATTCATTAAGGGGTAGTAGAATAAGGCGTGATTCCATAAGGCCTTAAGATCAATGTTAAAAGTTGACTGGAAATTTGAAAATATTATCATAATCATGTGTTATTATAAGACATTTATGTAACATATTTCAACACCAGCTGAGCTATAGCAGAGCCTTACAAAAAGGCACTCTAGAAATACTGTTCAACCAACCACCAAAAAAACCAAACATACTCTTTCTTTGGTCATAATACATTATATTGCAGGCCTCAATTCGCAGTGGTAGTGTGTTCCACTATACTACTCTCAACTAGCCAGCTAAATAGGAAGCCTTGCTGTGAGTAAGTAAGCTGAATGTACTAATACGTTACTTGTAGATAAGCAATAACGTGAAAGGAATTGAAAGAAACATGGGCCGTGTGTTTCCTGTTGACTACATTGATTGCACGCACACTTAATTTCCGCAGTCATGAGTTTCTGTCTGCAGGGTGGATGCAGAATCAGAGAATTTGTGGTGGGTGAAAATATTATTGGGAAAAGAAACAGTATAAGATTGTATGTAATCTACAGTACATCATAACTTCCTGATTTTAGCAAACATGACTGTTCTTGACCTCTAGAGCAAAGGGCAGATGGTGGTGGGGATTAAAATAAAGGCAACTGTCGAGGGAGGGGGTGGCAAAGGCTAGGCAGATCAAAGGAGGAGAGTAGAGAAACTAGTGTCCTTTTGGGAGCGTAGCTGTATGTGTGTGTGTGTGTTTTATTTTTTTCTCTATGCCATAACAAAGACATATTACCATAATCACCACTTCTCCACTATCATCAAATCGATTCAATTCACCTCCGCTGTTCTCAAAGTCCTGTGGGAGAAACATCACTATCTTTGCGTTCAAGGTGAACCATGTATTCTCTTGTGTGTGTACAGGAGTGCATGTCTGTGTGTGCATATATCGTGTGCGTGCGTGTGTACTGTATGTGTGTGTGTGAAGGCTGCAGTTCTTTGAACACTCCATGTGTGGGTGTATATGTGAGCATGTATGTTCCCTGGCAGAGGCAATAAAGTCTGGCAATAATCACCGGCCCAGTGAGAGAGTGTCCTGAGGAAAAATTGGCTCAGCCAGTAACCACAGCCACATTATCTCAACTACACACAGCGGCAAGTTAACAGTGAGAGAATTGAGCTTTTGACCAGAGGGTCGGCGGTTCAGACCAATTTGGACAGTCTAAACAGGGAGGTGTACGTGATATCTGTTTGCCTCTCAAACTGTCATTACTATTTGTCTGCCCTTAAGCAAGGAGATGTGACCCCTTAAGTGCTATAAGGGGAGCAATTTAGCTGCCGGAGGCACAAAAAATAATGCACACAGGTAAGCACTTAGAGATAAAAGTTGGAGAAATTCATCCAATTCATTCCATCACCTTTTGACAGCATCAAAAACAGATGTTTGCAACGTTTGTTTGATTCAGTTACTGGAATTAATTAATTGTTGATGGCATATTGAGAAATGTCAAGCTGTAAACAAAAATTTCACCATTCTACTAAGTGGTTCATATATATACAGTAGGCTACATATACATACTTGGTAGATTGAGCCTTAAAGTGCAAAAAGCAAAATGTAGAGTATATGTTCAATATGACAGCTTAAGGGTGAGTGGGTTCAAAAGTTCAGTAAAATTCACTGAAATCAAACATGAACCAAATCATCTGCTAAATCAGAATGTGGGTGTTTCCTTCCAATTCCATGCAGCTTCTACAAAGACATTCCCATAAATATGTTATATTCCAAAATGAGGAGTGGAACATACTAGAAAATCAAATTAAAGTAAAATATAAAATGTCACACTTTCCAACATTTTCTATGGTAATGAAGTAAGTTGAATAATGTGTCATACTAAATGTATTATGTGTTACTGAGCCCATTTTCTGAGGTGCAGGTGCAGCTTCTTTTCAGAGCAGTAGTACACAGTGTACAGGGAGAAGTGAGAGCTGTTGGATCGGGCTCTGCCTGTGCATGTCTTCCAACTGTCTGCCATGCCTCTCAGGCTATGTGATGGTTTTTATCACATCACACGGGACCACTGAAGCATGTGTGGTAGGAGGTGTGCTTGTATTGTTGTTGTCAAGCATGTCTCGAACTCTTTTCTAAACCTGCTGCTAATCCTTTTTTCTGCTCCTGTCAGGCAGGGATGGCGTTCATATGTCAACGCAGCAAAACGGCCGCCTCTGAAGACATGCAAACATTTGCAGTTGAGTATGACGACGTGAAAGTAAACATGAACAAGCACAGGTACAACCACACGCAGTCTCAGCTGCAGTCACACCCATATGGGTGACTCACACATAGGGGTCACCCATCTGGTACACGTACAACCATCTAAGAGACACAAAATCAGAACCAGCGTAGACAAACAAATATTCTTAGTTGGGAGCAGATGATGTCCAACTTCAGAAATGAAATTCATTTTATTTTAGTTACTGAAATGTGAATTGAAGTTAATAAACCCCTTTTCATGGTCGCCCAAAATACAAAATTCATACAAGACTTGAAAGGAATTAGAACTCTTGCAAGAAAGGGAAAACACGTGCAGCAAGAACTGCTACACCAGAAATGCTCCGGGATGTCAGAGGTGTGTGGACAAACAGCAATGTCACAGATTCACTTATCTCCAAAGAGATTTTTTGGTGAAAAGATACATCTACTTGAGAGCTATTGGATGAGCAGCGTAATATTTTAACTCTGAGACCAATTTTTATCAGGGAAGATTTATATATTTTTGGTCTGGGATAAAGGTGGGACTCCGGAGAGAACCAGGTGTGTCCGTACAATGCCCCAAAACATCTGAGCACATATCCAAACAAACTTTATTTGGATGGACTGACCACATGTTCGAAATTTAAATGGATCCTTTGTCAACTGAAATAAATATCGAAAGTTGTTAGGTTAAATACACAAGCAAAAGTATGTAACATCGCTGTTTATCGAAATCAAGCCCATCTCTCCTTCAAGCATCCTGGAGCACATCCAGCGCGCTGATTCATGCATGTGTTTCCCATATTTGTATATCTGTATGTATTTTCTTCTCTTTGAATGTTTGTACTTGCTCTCTTGAATGTCTTTATCCTCAGGGGGCCACAGTGCATTCCAACTATCATACCACACTGATTGTCGTAAAAACCTACAATAGCGGAAAATCACTGGCTTTATAATTAAAGCTTCCTCTGTAATTGCACACCGATATACTATAACCATCAAGTGTGGGATTAAGGGGAGAAGGATTAAGGGTAGAACAGAGAAGCAGAACAAACAGGACATCACTGCTCTTGCAGCCATTTCCCTTTAAAGTCTGGAATTTTCTTCCTCTTTTTATCAAAACATGCAACATAGGAGTGGAATAATACTGCTTTCAAATTAGCACATTGTAATCTTGTTATAGAAGCTGAGTTTATGGGCAGCCTTTGATGTGTGGAGCATAGCTTTTATTTCACATTCTCCATGTGTTTAATATGACGGCTCTAACGATGTAGAATGTAATGAGAGGTAATTGCCAGCGCTAACTACGCCTCTATCGAAAGCCTTTATTGTTCTTTATTGGACACCATTTACACTCTGATAGCACACTCTGCTAAATTAGGCTTGATGCAAATCTTTGTTAATGAGCGATATGTGAACACTGTGTGTTTAGGCTTGTTCCAATACAGCTATTAAACACAATGCTCACTGGTGTAGCATGAGGCCAACAACTACACTTAAAGCGTGCATATCTGATTGGTTTATTCAAATCTGTGTCTAGTTTAACAGAGTGATGGCTTCTGTGTTTGCCAGCTGTCCTACTTTTTTTTTTTTTTTTTTGCTTTAACAACTGCCCTCCGCCTTCGTGGAAAAAGAGGGCACATTTTACCCAGGATGCTTTACGATCTGGCCTTTGTATGACCCCGTCCGCCATCTTGCGAGTGTCTGGCCGCGGGCGGGGTCACAAATTGGTCACTTTTGTCCAATTGGTGTTCCCTGCTTCGTCTGCCCGGTTGTCATTGGTCCCGAGAGTGTGCCCGGTGACGTGATCAGGGGCCGAGTCGCAGAGTAAATCCAACAGACAAAACGCCATCAAAAAGACAAAAAAAAAAAAACCCAGACATAATAAAGCCAGTCTCCTAATCTGAGAAATCGGACAATGTCCCACTTTTCATGATTCATCGTATTTCGCTAGAGAGAAACGCATTAGTGTTCCTGCTGTGTTTGCCTTACACTCAAACGCCGTTTTCGGGGTTTTTTTCCCCCTCCTCGCCTTTGTTTCGTGACAACTCCGGGCGACTTGTACCGTTAACAGGTCAGTGGCAGCACAAGGAGGTGAAGCTGAGTTCATAATGAGTTGACACTAGGTTCCACATAAAAACACCTCGCTGGCCTTCGAACCCACACAGCTGTGAAGCCCACAAGAATGTTAGCACATTATCCAATACCCCCTGCCATCTCATCTTTGTCTGCCTGCCACCTGACATTAGACTGCTTCACTTTGGCCTTGTTAGAGGTCCTTAGGGAGGTCAAGGGGTAGCACTGGACACCTGACAGCAGACGTAGATGACTATAGTTTGTGTGTGAACAAGAAATTAATTTTCCCTTTTAATTTGATTTATATCATTAGGGTTGTATGAAATTCATATGGTCCTGATATACATACAGATTGTATAAATAAGATCATAATGCCCACAGAAAACCAACTGTTTTTCCAACCACTGGAAACTGGTGCTAGGTTTTCTTTTCTTTTCAATCTTACACCACCAGACAGCTGAGTTCTCATCTTTCCTTTATTTTAACAATATTTTGTGGCTTGTGTGGGGTGATTATTTTCCCCTCCTGCTGGTTGCATGATGACAGTATTCCTATTGTTTTAGGGCTGTGTATTTTGGGTGCTCTCTGATCAAAACCATTCAATATTTAACACACAGAATGCACTGGAAAGAATCGGTCTGTCAGCGGCATGCAAGCAACCTGTCTCCTTGGGTGGCCAGAAGAAGAAGACGCCCGAAACAGGAATTATTTGGGCTATTTTTATCATCTTATTTTCAATTGGCAATTGTAATTAAAAGTATTTATTTGTTTTATTTTATTACAGTTTTTATAGTATAATTAATACTATTATTGTTATTATTATATTCTGGAGCATTTTCCCTACTACCTTTTTCTGTGCATGCATTACAAACGTGAAAAATTATATAGGTAGATATCTTTTTCTATCATCTATTTAAGAGGAAGAAATGTCAGTATAAATAACACAAATACACATTTTGGAAATGATTTAATAAAGTAATAAAGATATGGTTGATCAGGGACAAAATTGAGATAATTGGTGAGATAGAGAATTTATGATGGCTGTCCCAAATAATTAAGTAATGGGCGAAAATTATGCGGAAATTATGACTTTTTGATTATGACTTTTGTATTTGTTACGGACACTCAATAATACAACACTTTACTAAATTCACAAAAGAAAAAAAAAATGGTAATGATTGCCAAGCTTGTATGGTGATGCATTCTATCTTTGACAATAAAGAGAGAGAGAGACAACTGTACTGTGATGTCTGATATAGTCTTTTTATTCAGTTGCGACATTTTCTGCCTGGACTGTTATGCTGTTTGTGTGCATGACATGTGTTACAATGATCTGTAGCATATCAGGATGTATTTGGCGCGCATGTCAATTATGTTTTGACTATATGTATTGACATAAATGTAAATTTTGGTATTGGGGACCCCAGGAAGAATAGCTGATGTTACAGCATCAGCTAATGGGGAAATAAACAAATAAAATATGGCAGAAGCTGGGATTTTGCTGTCAAGTCCATGTTCAATTTTACATGGTCCTCTCAAAATTCCTCAACCATGCCGGACTGTTTTTCCCTCTGTAAATCAAGGACAGTGGGGAGGACGAGGTGTGATTGCTTTCACACAGAGGAAGTAATCACAACGGACCTGCCACAGCTCTGATTAAGACTGATAAATATCGACGAGCAGTTAATGAGATGTCAGGCAGGAACAAGGCCCTTCCCTTCATGCCTACTGATGACACCAATGGAGAGGAAAAATGACCTCGACTTGGCAATGTCACGACCATCTTCCATAAGCACAAAGCACAAACCATTAATTATCCTTAGTTGGTGAGCAAAATTATGGATGGTATACCTGGATTATTCACATAAAAAGAAATAGTAGCTATTAGTAGTAGTAGTAGTAATAGTAGTCGATTCTTGTTGAGATTTACTATAACATGTTCATTTCAATCACACATTTATTTGTTATTATTATTATTATTATTATTATTATTATTATTATTATTATTATTATTATTATTATTATTATTTTATTTTATTATTTATTTATTTTATTTTTTTTGGGGGGGGGGGTAGTCAGAAAAAAGGCAGGTCAATTAGCTGATTAAAAAAAATAAATTAAAAATATTTGTCTCCAATTGGCTGTGCCACAGAGTAGATGCCGATCACTGAGCTTAATAACGATCAATAAAATTCAAATAGAGACTTATTAACATCTCTGTACGGCTGGTGCTTATGTTCTTCGTTAGTGTAATGACACAGCACTGTTTTTCTTTATGTAAACATGCCTGAAGCATTTTGCAAACACTGCAGTGCATAAAACACCCACAAAGACACAAACACAAGCCTGCAAGACGTCTGCTGAACTGAGATGAGGACATAAGCTCAGCAGGGGAGCTGGAACAAAGTAAATTCATTATCTCGCCGAGAATCATATATGCATTGCTGTATGTGTGAGCTCTATTCCCCTGAGCAGGCAGCCCTGTGTCAGTGTGGTTTCATACGAGCATTTGATTTATGTGACACTGCACTAGTATTACACTCTGTTTACAGTAAATTAAGGCTCTGTCTCTATAACTGCAGCCATGAGGACATCTTATCTTCCAACAGAGGCATTTTGATGTGCCTGTTCAGTGGCCTCACTGCACCTGAAGGCTGCCATATACCTCTCACATGTGACAGATTCCCACCAACTGTCCAGCTTTGACCATGAACTCCAGGTCACCCCATGGTCCCCGGGCGCAGTCCTGACGAATATTGTTTCCCTGGCAGACATGTTCAACTCATCAGACAGAAAGACCATGCAGCTGCACCCAAACACCCAACAATAGGATGCTTGTTCTGGGGCAGAAAAGGCCGAGTCCCCCTTTTTTTTAGGGGGGAAGGGGGTGATTTGAGCGGGTGGTCAAATATTTCAGGGGTTTTGCAATAGGATAATCCTCTGTGATGTCGCTGTGAATGGAAGTAATCGTCTGCAAATTTTGCAAGCATTCGACAAAGTGAAAAATTCATCCTTCCACTATTTAGCCACTAAAGACTGAATTGCTTTATATTCTGCACAACCACTTTGAATCTGAATCTGATCAATGGATATTTTCCAAATTTCCCCCTTTATAGATATGTTTTTTTCTTATTCAATTTCTTTCTGTTTTTAATCCATTTAATTGTGGTCACGCCCACTAAGGAGATAACAATGTTGAAATCAGTGGAACGTAATGTATTGGTGAACTAATACAAATTATTCACATAGAAAATAGTTCAGTCAGGTCTGTATGAGTCTGCAAGAGGGAGAAAAACTGGACCGAACTCTCTAATCAGACTGAAATATAATTGGCATTCTCATGGCAGACAGAAAAATAATACAACAGCAGCATGATATGTGATGCATGACACAGTAAAACTTGTGCTTTAGAGATGACAATTAAAAATTTTGTTTTTGGAAATGTGAGTCACATTTTGGACAAACCTCTCTGATGACTCATATCATGCTTTCTTTCTTTTTTTGCAGTTTTTTATAAAAAGTGTTTTATTTACTCATTTATTTTGGTTTCACAGAGCCCTTGACTAAAGGAAGGAAATAAAGGTGCAGACAAGCACACATACATGCACAGAGGCGCGCGCGCACACACACACACACACACACACACATTTCTTTGTTGGAAGTATTTGCCAATTAGCAAGTTGTGGAGTTGGAGTGGTAATTAGGCTTTCCAGTCGGCTGGTGTCTGTGCACAGCTTAGCTGAGACAGGTCCGAAGCTAAACGCCTCACTATTTGTCCAGCAATTATGTCAGGTCCCCATGTCACAGTACAGACGTGACCAATTAGCTGTGCCAAGCCTAAGTGAAAGAGAGGGATTATGGCAGAGGAGATGGGGCAGGATGAAAAAGTAGACAGGGAACGGGTGTGGGGGTGTCGGGAGCTCGTGAGAGGGGGAGAGTGAGGGATAGTCTGTGGAGAATAACAGAGAATAAAAGGGAGACAGAGTCTGGCTTTGGAAATGAGGGGCAGGAGTGGGTAAGGAGGGTATAAAGGAACGGATATCTTTTTTTTCTCTATAGCCGTGTGATCATGTTTTGCATTGATCCTCCTCCTGACCGACATGTGGCTAAGACATGCTAATGCATAGCGATATTAATGCTAATGCCGCCTCACTGAACAAGTAGGGATAAGAAATTAATCTTTATTGACGTCTCAGTAATTCTCTCTTGCATTATGTGACATATTTTGATGAAACAAGCCTGCATACAATCAATATTCTCCAGCTTGGAGTAATGTGACACTATGTCAATAGCCGTAGGAAAGTATACAGAGCTCTAGTTCATCTTGGCATTGGTCCATATTTACTTCCAACTGACAGATTATACTACGTATCAAGCATTGAAGGAGCACCCTATATCTGGACTAGTCAAAACAACTCAGAACCTATGAAATGGCCCTGAATCTGTCCCAGGGTATTGCAGTATGTCATAGTTCATTTCTTTTTCTTCACAAGGTTTTTAAGTTTCCTCTTCAAAAGTACTTCCACGATGGAAAAAGTTGGAAAAAGCTGGTTATGATACCAAATGACAGGACAGAAGAAATTGCAGATTATATGTCTGTGATATGCTGCTGGACCTTCAATACATGTCAAGCGAGTCCCATCATCAGATAACAACAGTGGAGAACAAGGAGCTGTAAAACTTGGGGAGATCTGAGATGAAATTTATTCTGCCTGCTGCAACACAAAGGGATCCCCACATAATCCTCTGTTGAAACTTCACCGCGTGCATCTTGGGGGGAGCGATTCGAAAATATCTGCTCTACCCAGACACCGAGACCCTGCGATCCAAGTCTCTGAATTTAATTGGACAGGGAAAGGGAGAAGAGGGGAGCCAGGGGACAAGGCAAAGGGTGGATGAGGTAGAATCTATGATCTGAGCATCTTTTCCTTTTTTGCTGGAAAACAAGACTGCTGGCTTAGTGCCTGCAGAGATGAGTGGAGCTCATATTAATTAGTGGGCTTGAAAGACAATATGGGGAGCTTTAGTGTTGTGAGTTATTGACATAACTCTACTGCGGATTGCAAACTTTTGGATTTGATTGTGACAACATGTCTTGAAAACTAGCAAGCCTTAGAGCAAATCGACCCAGTTACGATGGTAACTTTTGAAAAACCATATCTGATTTGTAATTACGTTGCTGTGTTTTTTCTGTATTCCTCTTGACAGATGTGTAATTTAAGTCAGCTAAATTTGGCACACTACTTCTGAATTGTGGACTTTAACTCATAGTAACAACAACTCCCAATATTGGCAAGGAACGTAGCAAGAAAAGCAGCATTAGAAATAGATGAACTCTGGGTAACTTCTCCCAAGGATCAATATCCATTCATCAGGTGCCTGTAGCTATAAAGATGAGATAGAGCATTACAAAAAAAATAAAATTTACAGACATTGTTACACGAAATGTCCTCAGGCATTTCAAAGGCAAGTGGAAGAGTGCAGCCTAAACATATCTGAGGCACACACTAAAAAAGAACCCAACAGATTTGGTTAAAAAATGAAAAATTCCTGCTTTCAGGTAAACTGACCACATAGACATGCACATCTGGGAGTGTGGTGTGTGTTTGTCTAAAGCTGATAGTTATCAGAATTGTGATTTTCATGCCACTTTATCAACTTTTTTTTGTTTTTTTGCTGCACTAACTGCTGAAAAACAACATGATGTTCTGGCAATGATTATAGGAATGAGAGACGGCCATAAATGATAAGCGGCGAAATTAAATGTTTGTCTTGGGCAATTGCTTAACTGAATAACATGTGTGTGATTATGAGTTGGCACGGCACTGTAAGGAACAATCGACTTCAAATCCACATGGATGAAGGATCAATTCAGAATGAAACACAAGGACTCAGTCAGGAGATCGGGTCACATTTCTTAAATAATTTAATTGCAAAAAGGGTCTTTTAAAAATATTTCTACAAGAATGCATCATCATTTTTAGTAATTTGCTGTGTACGTCTGCACCATTAAATACATCTCAATGCTTCTCAGAGAGTAACTAACAATTGCATTTCTCGGCGCTTCATTCTGTCCCCCTTTCCCCAGATCACTACACATGTACAGTACTCTCTGAAACATCTCGCTTCCTTGTACGAAGAGGGAATATTCAAAAGTGACCAAAGACAGATTTGCTGTGAGCTTGTTATAAGACAAAAGAAAGGACAGAACTGCGTATATTTATTTAAAACAGACAAGTGAAGAAAAGAAAGTTAGAAAGTTGCAAGTAAAGGGCCTTCGGGGAGGGTGGTGGTGGTGGGGGTGGAGGGGCAGGGGGTGGGGGGGTGGTATTGGTGGGTGTTTGATGATCTGTCGAGGATGTAAAATAGGGGAGAGAAAGATGGAAGGAATGTTGGGATAGTTTGAATTCTATTGGCACACAAAGAGATAACCACATCTGACAAAGCCTAGTCTCTGCTGGTCAAAAATGTTTCTGTATAAAATGCCAATGCTTTTTATTCTACACACACATACACACATACATACATATACACACACACACTCAACAGTCCATCTTCATTTCAGCAACTTGCAGTCAGGAAGATGAACAATCACACACACACACACACACACACACACACACACACACACAGACGAGAGCGAGATCCTTTTCCTCTGTGTGTATGTTAAATATTAAACACTCCCAAGAATGTGTGAAAAATCCACTTAATGATTAATTGTTTGCAGTTGATGTGGTGGCAGTTTAATCACTTTAAGATGTGCAACAGTGCCAGTTGAGCTCATCTCTCACGGCTGGTTGACTTCAGTGAACACAACTCCAGATCCCAGCACACCATGTGCACCTCATCAATACTTCATGCAAACTCCAAAGCACTGCCATTTTTCATGAGTGGGTATGTCTGCCATCTGATTGTGTTTAGCCCTGATGCCCCCCACCCCCTCAACACATACACACTTTTCAACCCCCACCCCAACCCATCGACCATATCTTGTTTGGTGCCACATGCGTGTTTTGCGGGGGGGGGGGCTTAAGCTGATTGTATGATTGGGCTGAGGGTGCAGGAAGAGGGAGTGTGAGGTTGTATATTCCTGAGAGACTTTGAGTGAAAGTGAGCTTCTGATTGCATTAATTCTGCTCTTCTGCCATCGCACCAAATGTGTACACTCCATTCTCCCTCAATCTAAAATGCTGTTTTGCTTTGAAGAAACATAAACATAATTCTTCAGAAATCATGTCGACTGAAAAAAAAAAAAAATTATAATGTTTGCTCATCTAACAGGCACTTTGAGCACATTCTCGCCATCATGGTAGCATGTCTTGCTGATGGCATGGGCTCTGCTGATTCTGAGCCATCATGTCAGAAATCAGAACCGACAGTGATGAAAACAGGAAAATGTGAGACTTATTTCCTGTACAGTGCGAGTACACAACTGTTAAAATTACTTTTTGATTGTGTACTACAACTGTTATTGGTTACTAAGCCTTTTAAAGTGTGTACTGGCGGCAGTGAAAAACATCTGTGTGTGGAATAAGATGAAAACAATAGAAAATAGGGAACACGTTGCTGTTTTTGTATAATATTCTACATGGCTTTTGAAGAGTCTAAAGCGTGGCTGAAAAAAGTAATATGGCAAGACACACTGCAACATCACGCTATCGCTACACACCTAACTAATAATAGTCACACATTGCATCGATCAGCTCCAACTTTAACAATGTGGAGGATCACACCAGCGATGCAGCCCTATCCCTTAATCTGCTACCTTCACTCAAACCCCTCTGTCACAAGCTGAATAGTATGGTCTCCGTGATGCAGCTGCTATCATTTAGGGATGGGGAGGAGGCGAAGGGGGTGCAGATTTTGGCTGTCTGCGTGCCAGGGCTGTTGATCCTGCACTGTACTAATCATGCAGCAGCCTGAGACAGGATGATTGCAGGCCAGACAGGAAATGAAGAGAGATAATGATAGGTCAGCTCGCCGTATGTCTGCGCTCGCTGCGTGCTCGTATCCCGGCAATGCCAGATTGGCTGCTGCATTAATCGACCTGACAGACAAAGACCAATAGGTTTCTCTTCTGACAGCTCAGGATTCTCTGATGAGGATCTCGTTGCAGAGGGGCAAACTGCAGGTCTTGTGATGGAGCTCCGCCCCTGGGATGATTGAAATGATTGGCAGGTAGGCTCTGTACCTTTCCCCTAATGACTCTTTAACCATCCTCTATAAGATTGGTTGGGAGGATCCCATTGTTGGAACTTGGAAGTGATGGCAAATAATAAAACCACAGAGGTACTTTGCAGTGGTCTACCGGAGGAGGGGGGCTAAATGGAAAACAATGTGACTGGAAGACAATTAGTAACAGCTCAGTTTCACAAATGCTTTTTATGTTCAGAATGAGGATGGATTTGGGGGAAGCTCAGTATCCAGTTCAGTCGGCACACACAAACTTGAACACAGCTACAAAGACACACACTCTATGATGGATGAAGAGCAAAAGGGCGACATGTTTACAGTCTAACCACTGGCTCATCCTTCTCTCCCAGTCCAGTCTTTCCCCCCATGTCTCTCTCTTCTCCTCCTTTACCTCCTGTTCATTTCACTCTGAATCACTTCACAACGACACTTCCATTTTGTCAAAACACCATTTTTCTTTTGTTATTTATCGTATTTTTGTTACAAAACATGTACAGGCTGTTTAGAACAACAACAAAAATACAATATCCAATTTATATGCAATTTCTTTCGTTTAATAGTTATCAATTCATTAGGTGAATCCTCTTGGAGTTTCTCTTCCTTCTGATTGTTCCAAGTCCACTGTCCCAAATGGCCTACAGTCCATCTGAGTGTTGGTGGGCCGGGGGGAGGAGGGGGTGTCGGCGGGCGAGGTACAAATAAATACATAGGGCAGGATGTCAAGAAATTAAAACAAGAATTTTGATTATTTCTAAATCCAGATAATAGTTAAGTAGAAAGTAAGGTGTCCGTCAGGGTTTCTCTCATTTTCTGCATGATGCATATATATATAATTTTATATATATATGTGTGTGTGTACGTCCAAAGTTCATTGTTTTGGATTCATTTAAAAAAGAATGTTTAACAGTTGTCCACAGAATATAGCGTAATTGTTTCAGATATATTTGCTCCTTGTCACGGTTCAGTTCATGCGTTAATTCTCCACAGTGGCAAATAGCGGAAGCCATACTGTACAGTATACTTGTGTGCAACCCGACACATCCGCACACCCACGCACACTGAATCACACATACACGCACACATGTGCGCGCACACGCACACGCACACATACAAAAACGCACACAAAAGGCCAAGTGGTCTTTCTATAGTGTTGCCACAGTCCATGTCTCCCCTTAATCACAGAAAGTGTCCAGTGGGGGTACTCAGGATTGGCCGGCCATTTTTAAACCTCAAAATCTCCCAAAAATGTGTAAGAAAGTAAAAAAGACAGGAAAAAAGGAAAAAAAACCTGGGGGGAAAAAAGAAAAATGTAGTGTGGACAAACAAAAATAAAACATTTTTATGTGTATAAACACACTTGATGAGCAGGTGATCCGTAGCTGTTCAGGTCAAAGTGAAGAGGTCATCTGGGAACCTCCTGAGCCAAAACAAACGTCCAAAAAAGTGCACAACTGCACTACTTTGACCTTCTTGACCTATGTCATGCTCTTGGCCTTTGACCTCAGCCTGTCATATTTCCTCCTTCACCACCTCACCCTTCTCCTGCAAGTGCCCTTTTAGATAACACACCTTCAATATGAAGATGGGGAACAACACACGTGCACAGTAAAACAACTTCTATCAGGGGAAGAATTGTCCTCTATCTCCTGTGGGTCCAGAACGCCTCTGTTTTTGTTTTTTTTATGTGTGAACATTTGTTCACTTTTTTTATGCCAGGGTATTCGTACTTTTACTATATATTACATCCATCAAAGCTGGGCTGAGGGGTCAAAGGGAGAGGCTCTTGCGTGTGGACCAGAGTGTGACGTTTCAGTTACAGGGCTAAGGCCAACCTCACTAAAACACACATGCATGCAAACGTCAACCCACACCAGAGCTGGTGAGGCACGCATGGGATATAAAGGGGGTTAACTCTTTCTCCTCCTTCAAAAACACACAAATTCTGCTTGGATGGAAAAAAAAAAACAATGATGAATAACGAAAAAAGCAGAAACAGGAAATGGAAGTGGTAATGAAATAAAGAAAAAAAAAATATTCAGAGGCACCACAAGCCAGTTTCATAGCGTCTAAGTGGCAGAGATGGGTCAGGCAGCTAGGGTTTTCCAATGGCTCTTTCTGGCACAGTTCCTCCCCCATTTTTCCTGTCTGGCTGTCCTTCGACTGCATCGGTCTGTGTGTCCTGTCGTTCACACCTGAACGGGAAGTGTTTGGTTCATCTGTAGTCTCATATCCTGAATGCTACCAAGAATCTTCTTCTGATGGCCAGCCAACGTCACCCCTATCCGCAGCAAGTCCCTGTGGAGTGAGAAGAAAGGAAAAATAAGAACAGGTGGCTCAGTTAGATTAAACAAAAAGTAAACAAACATCACAGAAGTTGAAGTGCAAATTTAGCTTTTCACCCAGTGAGTAAACACATACTCAACCAGGAAGGAACAAGGACAGGCAGGCACCTTGGCCATCACCTGTGAAATGGCTTCCTTACGGTATGTCAACAAAATGGGGACACTCATCCAGCTACAGGGAACGTTAGTTTTAATACAACATACTACTGTTGCCCGGCAGGTGGGCAAGTGGAGGGGAGTGAAAGCCATAATGTGATAGTTAATGATTAAAGAGCAAACTTGACTACTGTTCGACAGCTGGCAGATTTCACAGAGCCCACACCAGCCTGCTGCTTAGCTATAGAAACAGAGGAGCAAAAGTTTTTTTTTTTTGCAGAACATTAGCCAGATTACTCAATACCCTGTCATTCATACTTAGAACGGGTCTGTGTGTCAGTAAATCAGCTTTATGTTGTCCGCCATTGCACAACATTCTGCAATTAATTCCTCCAAATATCCAACAAATGCTACAGCACACAAGACTGGAAAGCGTGAGTTAGTCTTTCCCCAGTGTGATCTTTGAAGCAGAGGACGTTAACCCAAGGTTGAGAGCGCAGTGGCAAAATACTAGAATGTTGACATACAGTTGACATTACTGCGCCCTTAAACAGGCCGCGGAGAACGCACCTGCTTTGGCCGTCATTAGTCAAACAGCATAATCTAATCATCGTGGTCATGTTGGTTTAACACTGCACAATAATATCACGAGAACCTCTCTTTTCCGCTCGTTGTTTGATTTCCCTAGTCGATAACTGAGGAGAGAGAGGACGGCGTCTGGGACAGCGATTAGCTGACTGTTGGGGCTCTGCCACAGTCTGCGTCCTCTCCGTTCAGTCGCTCTCACACACACACACACACACACACAGTGGATAATCTAATATTACACGCAGACACCATACACTCTGCTTGTCTCATTGACTTTGTGGCCCTATCCATTTGAGTACAAAACCGTGCACTGAAACCCACACATGAACAAACACACTCATAGAGTTTGGTGCGTGCACACACGTGCGCGCTCATCCACACTGCACACACATCCTCTCCACAGCCAAATAAGGGTGAATCACTGCAATTTCACACAAATAAATGGTGTGTTTTTTTGTTTGTTTCATATTTCGCCATCTCCATCAGCACAGCGATGGAGGATGAAATGATAATAAATGGGCACCATTAGAGGAATTACTGGCCATTAAGGGCAACAGAGAGCCACAGTACACCACACCTGTCAGCCTGGCCAAATTGAAACAAATTACCCCCACCTCCATTGCCTATTATGCAGCTAATGAGGATGATTTATTTATCATTATAATTTTAATTCATTTATTTGATCATCACTGGCCTCCAATTTCCATGACTTCCATTACATCATTTCCTGTTGGTAAACACGGCAGAAGGCGGGTGAGTCGTCAAGGTCAACTGCAAAGAAGCAGCTACAAGTGCTCGCTCAAAGACTGCTCTCCTCTGTTTAACTGTGCATTTGTTGATTGTGTCAGATCTGTTTTGATTTTAAAGCAGGTGATTCTTACTAGTTAACCCTCCCTAATAATCCCTATTCTATAGTGAAACTATCCTTATTGGTCAATTACTCACCAAAATCACAGGTTGTGTTTTCTCATTTTGTATTCCTACATAACGTCTCTCCTGGCAAATTCAGCTCCTGTAAATCTTGTTCACGCTCATGCTCTTTTTTTTTAACTAGTATTCTTTATACACTATAATAGCTGGGAATACATTACAGTAAAAGGTCTGATACTCTATGTCTTCATGGCATGATTTATCTAGCTGAACAAATGCATAGCTGAAAAGCCCGCTAAATGCAGCAGTATGGTAGAATGTACTTTATTTGCTTATGCTTTAAATCTGGTATTCATTTGATGTTTGAGCCCACTTTTCACATCTTATCATGTTTAATTTAGCCATGAGACTATTTTTATTCCCTCAAGGTCAATCTGTCTAACACTAATTTGACTCTCAAACTCAGCCCAGTCAATCACTTTAGGCCTGATTAGCTCGGTCTTCTCTCTCTCTCTCTCTCTCTCTCTCTTTCTCTCTCTCTGCACTCACTCTGCTGTCATCTGGGCCACCAGGTCAAAGGAAGCAAATCCAGCGTTGACGAAGTTGTCACGGTAGCGGCTCATCTTGATGGCGTCCAGCCAGTCCCCCACAGTGGTGAAAGTGGTATAGTCTGGCACACAGCGGTCAAGCAAGGGCTGGGATACCCTACATGAGGAGGGAGAGGGAGGAGGGAGAAAGAGAAACAGAGAGAGAGAGAGGGTTAAGGTCGTCACTCTACTGCCTCTACCGGCCAACCTCACCCCCGAACGCCCCCCGTCGAGCGCCACCTCTCCATTTCTCCGCCTCTCCTCCTCTCCTCTCCCCTCTCCCCTCTCCCCTCCTCTCCCCTCCTCCACATGTAAGGAGTTGTGTGCACATGTAAGGAGTTGGGTGGGGGATTGGGCTGGGGTACTTTTATGATTGTGGAGAGACTGGCTGGAGGCTTGGGTGGTGGATGCTGGCGCTGCAGCTGGTGAGGCGAGCTGGTGTGTGTTCATAGAGCAAATGTCAAATTTGGTCTTGAATCCCGAATACCACATTGTAATTTACACGGAGCCAGATCAAATCTATATTAAGAACCTGCTATCATTTTCTATTATTACAACAACAGGTGTCATAGTAACCATGTGTGCTTTTCTCTTCTAGTCAGAATTCATTCATGTGGCAGTATCAGAATGTGCCAGAATGTGTCTGGGTTGCTTTCTTTTCTGTTTGCTGGTTTCTGTTCTTGTTGCACTGGTATGTCACTGTGCTGCATGGGGGCTGACAAGACAGGAAAAACAAAAAACAAACTTGAAATCCAATCCAAGTGGTTGTATGGAGTTGCACCAACAACAACTGTGGTTTAAATCTGATCTGAGAAGACTGGATTTCATGCGGTTTATCTGTTCAGCTCAAATCAGATTCCGGCTGCCAATGTGAACATAGCTCAGGTCTATAAGGTCAATATGCATTATAGCTCATGTTTACCGCATTTCAAGTACATTCTCACAACATGTATGCATATGTTTGTATTGATCAGGTTAACTAAACAGAAGGATGCGTGCAACATAATCCGACAGAGGTAAAATGAAGTTTTGGGAAAATGGTTCATGGCAGGGGAGAAATATCTGAAGAATGTAAACACAGATGTTTGTGTGGTTGCATATTTGGACTGATTCATGAACCTGTGGATGCTGATGTTACATGGAAAAAATGACGCACAAACCTACGTTTGACTGCAAATCTTTGTGTATCTTTGAGGAATTATAGCTTCTTCAATAGTGTGTGTCTCTGTGCGTGTATACCTGAAAAGTGTTTGAGTGTGTTTTGCATGTTCCTGCACACCTGTTGACAATCTAAAAAGGCCTTTTCTAAAGAAGAAGCTAACCCACTGTGCTGATCAATGCTGCAGATAGAGGCCACCTTGGGAGTTTTAATAAAACCCTCGCTGCTAAAACTCGGAGCAAAGTGGAACT
Organism: Trachurus trachurus; assembly: GCF_905171665.1. NCBI lineage: Eukaryota > Metazoa > Chordata > Actinopteri > Carangiformes > Carangidae > Trachurus > Trachurus trachurus. The sequence goes on along the minus strand of NC_139898.1, from coordinate 20,466,848 downwards.
GATGAACAAGAGTGGAGGGTGGAGATGAAGGGGGTGAGAGGGAGGCGCGGGGGGAGGTGGAGGAGGAGAAACAGATGAGGGACCGGGCGAAGAGAATGAGCACCACTGTCTCCCCTCCTCTCTGCTCTGTTGATCCCTGTCATCCTTTTTGATGGCATTAGATTCATTAACAATTAAAAGAGGAATGGAGAAAGAAAGAGGGAGAAAAGAGAAAAGGCATGGAGGGGGAGTTAATAACAGTGATACAGAGGCACCATTGACTGGTGTAGATGGAGTGATTTTTAATAAGGCCTGTGCTTTGGAGCCCAAGGCCTCAGGCCGTCGTTAACGCCAGACTCTGCCTCTTCGCTTAATGGAGTATTGTTAGTCCTCCTTCTAAAGTTGGCTTCAAAAGGGTCCAGACCATTCCCAGCCACATGTTAGCCACAAGCAGAAACACAGCAGGAAAGCTGGGTAATATGGTACGTTAACTATTGACATAGTCACACACCAAGGCTGAATTCAAGCTTGATTGCTGGAGCTGTCACAGCGGCACCAAAGGGTTCGAGCAGAAAGACAAACACAGAAATGACTTCTGATGTCACCAAAGCTCATTTCACTACATTACCCTCACGAATACATACAGCACACACAACCAAAGGACTTTAATGTCAGACAGTGTCAGCTAACCTCCAGCCACCCTTCAGTGCCGACCAGGACGGCGGTATCATCTCTCACTCCTCCCTTGTTAGGTTTGTCGGCAGGAGGCCACCTCTCCGCTGGCCCGTTTAAAATCTCGTTAGTGGCTAATTAAAAGGCGCTCCCATCTCTTTTTTGCATCGCCTTAATCGAGCTAATTAACCGCAAGCTTAATCTTCTAAGAACGTCACTCCGGTGGCCAACCGAGACCCTGGTTTCTCTCCTGAGCCCAACCGAGGATTGTCTGCGGACCTCCCTCAAGACAGAAAGACCCTGATGCAGGGACAGATAGCTAGGTCACCCCGCCCCTCCTCAGTGCTCCAACTCTGCCACCTTCTCTCCTCCAAATTCTTTCCAAGAAACAGGTTGCAGAGCAAGGCTGGTGCAGCTAAATGTAGATGTGACATCACTGATTGAGCTCCCAGTCGGCGGGGGAGTTGCTTTAAGAGCCGTATTGAGCGATGGTAATTTGGATTTGCATAATGGCTCAGGCTGCATTTGTGAGAACCGTGGAGTTGTATGAGAAGAAATCTGCACTTTATAGGAGTTAAGAGATTGTTGCAGCTGAGTCAGAGTGACTCACGTACACTGTATCAACTCGGATAAAGAATATTTGCACAGTGGAAATCATTATCACAGTTGCTCTGGCTCAGGTGCAAATGAAATGACTTGGCTGGACTTCTCACGGTGGAAAAGTCAAGTGACTTCATTCAATAAACTAATGACCTTTAACTGAAATCTATCAAGAGAGTCCAGCTGGGCTCCGTCAAAATATGACTTAAGAAAACCAGAGAAGATTTTTCGAAAGCAATCTGCACTAACGTCCATTATGCAATGACCATAATTAGATATTATTGCCCTTTATGAAAATCACTAATCCAGCTAATAAATCTCAACAAGGACCTCCAGGGAGACTAAGAAAAAACAGAACCATAAGTGAAAGTCTATTTCTGTAATTACCAGCTCCACAGAAACTACAAAACATAGAGCATTTGCTATAGAGCTTTTCTTTATGGCTTCCATGCTGATTCTGAACTTAATATGACCAGCATGCTTTGACTTACCCAGTGGACTGCGTGCTGTTGGTGACCACCTTGAGGCTGGCAGCGTTGCGGATAAGCTTATCCAGCGTGGCCACAATCTGGGTGAATTTGGGCCGCAGGTTTCTCTCTTTTACCCAGCAGTCCAACATGAGCTGGTGCAGTGCTGTGGGGCAGTCCATGGGTGGGGGGAGTCGATAGTCCTGCTCCACGGCATTTATCACCTGAGGAAGGACGAGAGAGAAATCACAATCACTTCTAATCACCAAGTATGGCGTAGAGGGAGGACGAGCTACACTACAAGGAGAGAGATGGGTCGATGAAAAGAACAAGTGAGGGAGGACAGAAGAGAGATGAATGAGGGAAATGATAGAGAAGTGAGAGATAAACAGAACAAAACTGCCTTAGAAAAATAAAGAAGTAAGGGCCAGAGAAAATAAGTTGTGAGGGGCAGCTGCAGAGAAAGAATGGCTTTTGGACAGTGGTAGGAGAAGTATATTTTAGTATGTTTATCTATCATATCACGGCTTACATCTTGATTGCTCATGTCCCAGTACGGCCGCTCGCCGTACGACATCACTTCCCACATGACGATGCCGTAGCTCCACACATCGCTGGCTGAGGTGAACTTCCTGTAGGCGATCGCCTCAGGGGCCGTCCAGCGAATGGGGATCTTTCCTCCCTGTGGATATGCGAATGAGTAGGTGAGCATGAAATACTGAAGGGATGGAGCACAAACACAGAGTCACACACATACAAGAGGGAGAGAGAGGGTGAGAAAAAAACACGGTCTGAGGGAAACACTGAAACACAACACACGGGCGCATGCCGTAAGACCCCGAACACGTACAGACACACGGTTAGTAACACAGTTAGAGGAAAATGATATGTACAAACACGTGAAGCTACAAGAATATTTAATGTGCTACAAACTGCATTTTTCAACATCAATATATCACCATTATTTTCAGCCACACAAACTCATCCCTCACTTTAACTGACACTAACACTCTGGGTGTTTTTGCTTTATTAAAAAAGAGATCTATATATTGAAAGTGACTTTTCAATGAGCTCAAATCACTTCTTTGGTGATCCATCACTGTAACATATTCAGAGGAGAGTTACGCAGGGATAGAAGAAATTAAGAAGCACACAAATCTTGAATTACTGTACACAGGCTGGAGGAGGCTGCTTGTCTTTACACGAGGACTCATGTGTTCATTTATGCCACTTGTACTACATCTAAAATCTGCCCTTATATGCTTTTGCCACTTTTAAACACTGTGATGTCAGTGTAGGGGCCTCAGTCAATATTTCATATCAGATGTTTTTTCAGCAAATATTCGGGTTAAATATTTAGGAAATTTATTACAGCTTTAATACTGACTACATCAAAGTGTCCATAATGCTACATATCACTTTAAAAAAGACTCCAAAATGTCACAATTTCAGCATCAAGCTACAATACCATTTTTAAGTCCATGGTTTTAACTGCTCTTATTTTTTTCTCCTGCCTGACATCCAGAGAGAAGCAAAAAAAAAACTCTCTGCTCATAATGGTCATGTCATAAGGGAACAGACTTGACACAGATCTATTTTTTGAATGCACTCAATACACATGGCAATACTTGCCAATGTCCCCTTTGAGAAAGGGGCCAATTTTTTTTAAATAAGTGACAGCGATGTATTGATGTTAAAACGTCAGTGTAGCACCTTTAAACATTGATTTCAAACATGGATACACAAACACATACACATGGACGCACACACACTGACTTACCAGTGAGCTAGTGTAGGTGGGGTCTGTCGGGTCGTCCTCGAGGAAACGAGAGAGGCCGAAATCGGACACCTTACACACCAGATTACTGTTGACCAGAATATTGCGGGCAGCCAAGTCTCTGTGCACGTAGTTCATGTCAGACAGGTACTTCATGCCTGCTGCGATGCCACGCAGCATGCCAACCAGCTGGATCACAGTGAACTGCCCATCATTGAGCTGGCAGAGGAAGAGAGGGAATGACAATGATAAATTGGATTGTGAATCAAGGTTGCACATTCAAAGAAATATACAGTATGTTTGTCTCTCTATTACTTTCATCTGCCTGATGTGTCTCTTTCTTTGCATGTTCTCTGCATCTCCTATCATTTCATACTGTGACACCCAGCTTCCCCTCCTCTCCTCACTAGATCCCTTCTCTGGCAGACAATGTATGGTGTGGCTTTGAGGCAGAGATTCATTTGAGACTGACATCTTTGTAAATGTAACCGATTGCATGGATGCAGCATTTGTTAGATATCCATTGTGGGCACTGCAGTAGAGCTTAAAAAGACCCTTTATGAGTCCAAAGAAAGTGAGAAAACTAACAGCAAGGGGATTTGGATGGGCTTATTTGCTGGGTAGGAATGCATTAATGATAAAATCACAGATCCATGTTTTATAAGGAGTAGCTCATATTAGGACTGTGCAAGTGCAATGTGTTTGTGTGTGTTCATTTTTCTCACCCTTAGGAAAGAGTCCAGTGCACCATTCTCCATGAACTCGGTCACAATCATCACTGGCCGACTCTTTGTAACCACACCTTCCAGGCGGATGATGTTGGGGTGGTCGAACTGGCCCATGATGGAAGCTTCGGACAGGAAGTCTCTTCTCTGACGGTCAGTGTAGCCCACCTTGAGGGTCTTGATGGCTACAATGATCTCCCGGCGGCCAGGCAGCTTGAGGCGTCCGCGGCACACCTCACCAAACTCTCCTGCGCGAGTCCGGGTGAAAAGGACAGCCAGAGAAACAGCAAAAGAGGGAGAGGAGAGATGGAGGGAGAGAGAGAGAAAAGGGAAGGGGAGAGAGGCATGACGGAAGAGTGGAGGAGAGTGGGGGGAAAGAGGGGAGAGGGGACAGTTAACTGGTTAGAACCAAGGAGCCAGGGAGGGCTAGCGGGAGGGGTGGGACTGGGGAGGGGGGACTGCAAGAGAAGCCAGGACTCTAGGCCAGTGTCAAGGGATGGAGCATACAATGACTTAATGCTGTTATGCTACGGATTAAAAGAAAAAAACACGGTGAGCGTGAGGCATGATGATGCAATGTGAGAAGGTGTAGTTGATAAAAATGCATGTTGAAATTTAAGAAAAATGGGTAGAGTAGGGTGACAGGGTGAGAGGAGCTGAGGGGGAGAGAGGAGGAAGGGGGTAAGGATCAGGGGGCGGTGCTAAGCTTCAGAGGGACTGGAGACATGGGCACAGGAAGAGGAGATAGGTGGAGACAGAAGCTTCGGGGTTCTCGGGGTCGTGGACGTTTTACGTTTAGAGTCTACACCAAGCGTGTGCAAGAGTGCAAGAAAAAATTAGGCAATGAGAGCAATGTGTGTTGACATGGGTGCAATGGTCAGAGCGTGGGGGGAAGTCGGGGGCGGAGGAGAGAAAGGGCGGGGGATGGAGGGATGGAGGAATGGATCGTGGAAGGGGGAGAGGAAAGTAGGGGGACAGGGAAGACAGGGGATGAGGGTTCGTCACTTTAAAGGCGAATGCTGGGAAGCGACGGGTTTCAAGTAGTAGCCTCAGCAGTAGAAGAGCTGTCGTAGTAGTAGTAGTAGCAGTAGTAATGGTAGTAGCAGAAGCAGCAGTAGGGGAGTCCCATCTCTGCCATCACAACGTCCTCCTTTTTGGCTCAGACACAATGCTAAGAAAACTCAAACTCACTTGGCACAGTCCTGTAGCTTTTGAGCAGAGATATTACTATCAAATATATCAAATACATTAAAAATATTTTACTATCTACGACATCAAATGTAAGGGAGGGGTTTCTAATGGAGGGGACACAACCACATAGTAGAGGAGGTGTACAGTAAGTGTCAGGTACAGGGGTCAAATACAGTGATCCAGTAGAAGCCCTCTTTAATAAAGAGGTTCTCAAGACACTAAAAAGTGGACAGGGTCAGAGACGGCCAATCCTGGACAAGAAATATTTTTAATATCTGGTGCCCCATCTGGACAGGATTAATACTTCAGAGGGATGTGGGGAAATAAATATCAGCCAAGCTCCTTGGTAACAGGCTTTGTAGCCTACAACCTAAAACAGAAGGATTTCAATTATAACTGTATGTCATTAACCAAGTAATGGGTTTGTATAAAATGCTTTCATTACTACCCACAGAACTCAAAAGTGGGCGAATACTGAAGTTCAAAAACTGGAAAGGGAAACTTTGTTCAGGCTTATATCTTAAATCATACAGTGCCTATCTATAAAGGAAGGCAGAAAAAAAATGTCCGTCCAACAAGTGAGCCAAATAACAAAAGGCTATAATTAATACTGAATGAGATAAGAGAAGAATTACACACATGCGCTTTGGACAGGATTACATTTTCCCCAAGAGAAATAAATCCTGTCTGTATGAGGCTGTAGTCTTGCATTGTCCAGAATCTGCTTCCAGTACTTTCGACAAGATTTTCAAGTCACTAAGAAATGTTCTGCTGTGTCATACTTATTTGAGTCAAATCAATTTTCCCAAACAACATCTCTCTTGTTCCAGGATTGGGCTCCATTTTTAAGTCACAGGTGAAATGATAATCCACCACACAAAAGGGTATTTAAGCTACTCTAGATGTAGACAGCATGGTACATAAGATAAAGGGTGCTAGAACTGTCAGTCTCACTAGCTTAAAAGAGATAGAGACAAACTGTATCTAGCAATGCTTTGAACATAGGACAGTGCTGGAGACATCTGTAAGACTGGAAAGGGGTTCCTAAGAGGTGACGAGTGTGGTAGGGGGAGAGGGAGCAAGGAGAGGGCTAGCGATGAATTGAGTGAAAGTACCGCTTGGTGTGAAGTCCTCTAACGGTATGGCCTGGAGGTGACTAGCAGTCTTCCCCCTGTAGCTCAGGAGCTTTGGTGGGTTACCTGCGCCGATGACCTCCTCGATCTTCACGCAGGACACATCTATCTCCTTGGCAAACTCGCGCACTGCCTCATTGGGGTCCTCGTAGGTGAAGGGGTCAATGTAGACTTTCATTCCCGGCGTTACTATTGGGGATTCAGTGGCAAGAACAGGAAAGTGAATCTATGCTGCCAAAAAAACCATCTCATTAACACTGTTTAATGCTCTAAAAATGTTCTTGATCAGGCAAGTATAGATTTAAGCAAGATCCCTCTCTGCAGTTTTTCAGTTTTTACTGCATTAAATCAATGAAGCTGAATCATGTTATGTGAGCAATTCCTTTTCTAGAGGGGACTGTCAGGTGATGTGTGGGAATACTGATTGTGGAACGTAATGTTACAAGGAGGGTCATCTCAGCAAAGAGACTTACTGTACTGCTGCAGTTTCTCTGTGTACTCCGACTCTGAACCGTTTCTCTGCTTTCTGTTGAGAAAGATGAAAACACAAACTGAGTCACGTGGACTCCTCGCAGTAGGGTGCCAATACTGGAAAGGAACAAAGGCATGAGGAAAAAAAAGAAGAAAAAAAACAGATCCCTGATAATATCTGCGGAGACGTAGCCACGCTACGATGTGGCTTGGTAAAGATATTTAGTCTTCCTGAACTGGAAGCAAAGGGATACATTGTAGATAAAGACCGTATCAATGCCTTGTGGTAAAATGATTCATACTTTGGGACTGTAACTGGAGCCTAAACAAAGGATAGCATACCATTGTCTTATGCACTAAGTGAGAGCTGTTCACTCTGGGTACCCTCAAAATGAGCAGCCGAGACAAAAGCAGACTTCAGCGGCAAGCTCAGCTGTCTTGCCTTTCTCGCCCTACAGACATCACAGCGCTCTCAATTCAGTCTGCTGCTTTTCTCCTCACAGACTCTCGCTCTCTTCCTGTCATTCTCTCTTCCCTCTCTTTATCCGTTTGTCTTCTCCCTCTATTTTTCTCTTTTACTCGAGCCCCTCGGTTTCTGTATCCACACCTTCCTGCTTGTGTCCCCTCTGCACTCGGGAGGGAGGGGTGGGGGCAAAGACGGTGACAGAGTGAGGGGGCTGGGTTGTTGAAATTACATGTTAATGTGCTTCCTTTGTTGTCTAACCAGTAACCAGGGCAATAATACCCGATGGTGATTTGCATCTTATTTCAAATTCTAATTTGGTTCCGGAATATGCCGAAGCTCTGTGTTTTGTATTATTACTATTTTCTCCTTCTTCTTCTGTGGCAGTCGGAGCAGGAGCTAAGCCAAGACCCTGAGAGAGACACAATGTAGTGGTGTGAAAATAGAAGAGAGCGAAGAGGCAGGAGGGAGAAGGAGAGGAGGGGGGAGCCAGGGAGATTATTATTCAGTCTAGCGTGACCAATGCCCACGCTTGTCAGACGTTGCCTGAACTGGCTTTCTGAGGGAACCTAGTGAGCGCCAGTCAGCGGTTGGTGCCAACCTTTCACACATACACATACTCACTGAAATGCTGCTTGACAAATAAGTAGTATAAGGATAAACGAGTGTGGTTAGACCCAGCTGATGCAGAGTCAGACTTTTTTGAAAGGTGTGAGCAGCAGCTCTGCATCTTCCCAGTCAATTGGGCCCAGCAGACAGGGCCACATCTGGGTTCTTTGTGGTCGGGCAACTGCACAGTTAACTCCGAGTGCTGGGCCATGAGGGCAGTCCTATCAGGCCCAACAGCTGCTCCACCATGCTGTGTCCAGTGCGCAAAGTAGCATTTTGGCCAAAGCTGTTTACTATTCACAGATTCAGAGGGCTAATCTGGCATTCAGTGGTCTCACAGGTGGCACACAAATCCACAGAGACTGTTCTGAGTTCTGGAGGACATGCAAACAAAGTTGACATTTGAAGCTATCTCTGTTTTGTTTTTTTCAACTTAAAAGAAAACTGTTTTCACAAATGTTTCCTTAAGTCCAAGTTGTTTGAAGACACTTTGAAGGCTAGATAAAAGTAAATGAGTGCGAAAAATGATCTGCCATCTATCGTTACTGGTTAAGATCATGCCCATCTTTCACACACGCTCTGACTTTCTGAAACACTGATAAAGGAGGAGTTAGATGCTGACCTGAGGCAGACGATAGCGATTACCACAACCGCAATGACGAAGACACAAGCGGTGGTGATTGATCCCACGATGAGCGGCAGCTGCTCCTGCAGTGACTTTGGAGGGTCGGCTGTAGGGTTCACAGAGAGACATGGGGTGGTTACTGAGAGAATGTGCCACCAACATACACCCACACTAATCCATTTGTACAGCCAAACTATGCCACTCTGCCTTCCCTGCCATCAGCCTAACTGTGGGCTCCTGTGCCTCTCACGCCTACTTCAGATCTGTATGCTTATGTAAGTAAAACCATGCCCCTGTGTTCATGCTGTATTTAGCAAGAAGAGAAGCTACCTGGGATTTACGAATGCATTGACGGGACATGACGAGTATGATGGGCAGCAAGAATGAAGCTGAAACCATGACTGATTCCTAGGAAATGGTAGCTTTATACCAAATTATATGTCAATTTCTCTACAAGGATTTTAGTTATTTTTGCATGAAAAGTAGGCATAGTAGCTACAAGCTCTATGAGCTTTTGAGCCTCCATTATGTTCCTAAGCTTATTCACAGCACTATTATAGTGGCATTGGTATTAAGCCACAAATACCCCAATATATCCCTAGGTAATAAAGTGGGTATGGGAAGAACTTACTTTGCAAGTTGGTGCTGAAGTCGGCCGGGCTGCTGTAACGGCCATAACCAGCCACTGTTCGGGCACGGACCTGCACCACATAGGGCGTACCGGCCTTTAGACCTTCGATGCGTGCGTTGCTCCGCTGGGCAGTCATGGTATGGGCGATGGCCTCACCCTGATCCTGCAGAGACAAAGACAGTCAGTGATGAAAACAACAGCAAACAGCAGCCCCTTGTTGCTGTCTTATTCATCATCAACCCCTCTCTGATGCTCTACCCTCCCTGACACAGCTGACCAGTTGAACCATGCAGTCTGGTGAAAGAAATATGGAGACAAGAGAGAGAGAAATGGAGATAGACAGACCGGCGTGTTAATCCAAAGGGAGAAGGACAAGACAACAAACAGAGCAGATATACACTGAGCGCCTTTGTTCTCGACGCACAACTCGGGCTGCTGCAAAAGAGAGAAACTTCCTAATGCACGCATTGAGAGAGGATGGGGGTTAAGAGCGAGGGCAGAGGGGGAGAGAGTATTAGGGGTACAGAAAAGGGCAGTGCATAATGGAAATATGGGAAAAGGATTGAGAGCAGAGAAAGAGAGAATAAGAAAAGAGGGATAGAGGAGTGGAAAGAGGGGAATAAGTAGCCGAGGATGATCACGCAAGCTATGATTGGAAATGGTGTCTTGCCTCACTGCAGCCATGTGTTTATCAGCCGGGGCATTGTTTTCCACACAGACGAAACAGAGACCATGCAAGTCATTGAAATTGGATTGAATTAGAGGCGTTGACTTACATTGCTGCTTACCTTCTCATGGTACTTAATCTCATAATCCAGAATGATTCCGTTGGGTTTCTCTGGAGGAAGCCAGGACAGGCTCATGGTGCTCGCTGTGGCCGCCATCAGGTGAACCGTGGGCACTGCAGAGGGAGCTATAGAGGGGGGGCACATAAATGAAAACCCGATTTATTTATTGTTTTCTGTGTTATGTCTTTTCAAACTTCTATGCCCTTTGTGTGTTCACATAAGCCCAAACACAAAGTCTTGGGCTGTGGGCTTTGTGAGAAGCTTTTGGCCAATAGTTAGTATGCAGACCCATTCCCCGCTAATGCTTGAATTCTCTCTCCCAGAGTCCTTGGGGAGGGAGAGGGGATGTCTAATTCTCCTGTGACAAGAGAATCAAACTCCAAAACCGATGGATAAGTCTCTGGTACACGCAATTCTCTCAGCCATACACCAACTTGTGGGCAAGCACACACATCCAGATGTAGACATTTCACACATTAAACAGAACTGTTGTTGAACTTCTGCTGCACTTTTGAGGAAGTGTTGGAGAACAGTCATATTTTCCATGCAGTATATAATGGCCATACGTGGACATGTAACGATACTGCGTATTGGAAATGAGCACAAACTATATAGATAGTTTATGTTTTATGGACATACTCTTACTCACAGTGGGCTATAAAACACACTGGCACTCCACCCACCTGAGCTTTTCATGCTTTGTTCACATGTGCCTATTAATGGCCAAGTGCCGTCTGCCTGCCTGTCTCCCTTTTCCTCTTTTCTAAGTTCAGGCTTGTTCTGCAACTGTGACTCACTCCCTCCTCTCAGTCTACTCCACTACCTTTGTTTTATAACTTTAACTGTCTATCTCCAGTGGCACCTTCTCTTCAAAAATACATTTCCACACTTTCTACCTACACTCTGTGCAATCATCTTAAATTTCCCCTGTTTCACTGTCTTCTTCACCACCTCACTTTTCATTTCCTTTTCACCGCTTCACACACTCTCTCTTCATTTTTGTTAAAAGGTTTTTAATCCCCAGTTTTTAGTTCTTTGATCCTCCCCCTTGTATTTCCTTTCTCCCTCTGCTGCCTGTGCTTGTGACCAGACATCCTTCAGTTTCTCTCTCTCTCTCCAAACCTTCCCCTCTACCCCACTTCCATTCCCTCCCCTTCCCTGTCCTGCAAGCGCTGTCCACCCTGGACCTCCACATCTTTCTTTCTCCCCCTGATGACAATACTTCCTAGGCAGATCCCCTGGTTACTCCAGCCAGGGGATTAGGGGCCCTCCTCCGGGAGAAGACGTCGCAGTAACCATGGAGGTGGCCCCTGGGGCTTATCACCGCCCTAGTATTTATTTTGGTTCTTAAAAGGTGAATGCAGATGCAGGGATGGTCTTGGGACTACACCAGGGGATAATCTGATCACAGTTGATGCTCTCTTGCCCCATCCTTTTTCTTCAGCTCTCTCTCTTTCTGCACCCAAGTGACCCCCAACACCCAAGGGTGGACAGTGGTCCCTGTCAGCCCAGTGCCAGATCCCTCGTAAAATAATGAAGCCCTCTCATGGGGCCCTGTGGGGCCTTTTGGTGCTAGACCCACAAACAGAAGGCATTGGTAAAGCATTTTTAGGGGCAGGAATACAAGGTTAGAGGTGAGGAGGACAAGGCCATGGAGAGAAGGGAGAGGGATGACGGGTGATGGAGCAGGGGATAATCCTTGGGGTTGTCTGAGGCTGCAGAAAGAGCAAATTTAACATAGCGACTAAAATCCAAGGCACAACTTAAGAGCCCTGGGAGAACCTGAACAAAGAGAACAACTCACAAGAACAAAAGGGTAGAGGAGGCTCAGCGGCACTGACATGTACTGAGGTTGTTTAAGATGAACTGAACTAACTAAATTTGCAAAGTTTTTACGAAAGTAATTACAAAAATGATCTACCTACCTAAATGTCCATGGGCCTACCAACCAACCAACCAACCAACCAACCAACCAACCAACCACAATTTGCCTATTTTAATTAAAACTCGATGACCCAATTTACACTCTAAATACAAAAGGAACATGCACAATAGCTCATCACTGCTACCCATTGTTAATCTGTATATACATTAACAGGGGTTCATTCTTGGTTTAACGCCGCACTGACTGCTACAGCACATTGGTCTAAATACTGGTGTTGCTGTGGGCTGGCGGAGCAGTGGGTTGGAAGCAGTGGGCAGCTACAATGCTGAAGGTTCAACACTTTGAATACACACTGCCTCGCTATTGCTATTTGTAGCAGTGTTAGTGCAGAGCACATTGTGGGCGTCTGAAAAAAAAAAAAAACGTCCCCTTCTTAGCTCATTCAGAAGAATGTCTTCCTTCTCAATCCCTGTTCAAAAGGAAAATATGTAACATACTCCTACATGCATACGAGAAATTGATCTCTACTTCTTAAGTGCAGAACCCATTCTTTTGATTCTTTTTCTGGCCTTTGAAAGTTGGAAGTGCCTGCAAGTTTAATATTGATATTTGACAGGCAACCATGAGGCTGAAGCTCTACTTACCGGCCTGATTTGTGGTGATATTCACTGTAGAGAACTGGGGCGTATAAGGGCTCTTGTTTGAAACACCGTTGACCGCCTGGATCTCGAAGCTGTACTGCGTGTGGGCCTGCAGGTTACGGACGGCTACGCGGCGCTGGTTCAGGCCCAGGTGGCGCGGCGAGATGTCTACGTTGTCATCACACCGCGAGCACATCCCCCGCTCAGGCAGGCACTTCTTACAGATGACGTTGTAGAAGGTGTCGTCCCGGCCACCCATGTCACGTGGATCACTCCACTCCAGCACCAGCGAGGTTTCGTTCACAATGGAGATGACACTGCGCGGTGAGGAGGGAACAGCTGCGGAAAGGGAGGTAAAGCACGGATGAGATGAGGGAAATAGGTTTGAGAATGAGAATGAATTTAATCTCCATGGACAATAGGTGTAAAGAAATTTGCCTTGGTGACATGCTGACAATAGAAAAAAGATTTCTATTGAAAGACACAGTTTACACATCATTATACACACATACATTCATTATTCTATAGCAGCTATCAACACAATTTATGACCCAAAAATTTCCTTTTTGCACTGGTATTAGTACATCTTTCATGCATTAAGTAGAACAGTTTTTTTCCATCACATAACAAGAGACTGTTCCAGCAGTGTTGCAGAAAAAAAGAGGACAGGAGTTCAAATTTGAATTGCATGCTCATTTTCAGTGTGTGTGTGTGTGTGTGTGTGTAAAGTGCTGGGGGGGGGGGGGGGGGGGGGAGCAAGACAAACTATTGGCAGAGCCTTGGCAATTCTTATCCAATTACCACAGCCTTATCTCTCACTGCACTGTGAAAGAATCAGCTTCCCAGCCCAGCAACAGAAAAAAAGGATCCTCTGCTCTCTTCAGCAGTGAATGAATTAGCTCCTACGTGTGCGTATTTGGTCTTAACGAAGGCACTGCTAGCGGAAAAATTCCCCTCCTTTCTGTCTGCAAAGGGGTGGTGGCGGCGGCGGGAACAGACAGACTTCACAGGGAGGCGGTTCAGGGGAGGAGCTGGATGATAAAGTTCTGGATAACGCTGGGAAAGCAAGCAGGCTTGTTTGTCATCCGTGTGTTGTGGTGTGCTGTGGTGGGAACGTTCTCCCTGAGAGCTTTTATCAGCCTTTGAGGACACAAAGCAAAGCAGGGAGCTTGGGAGAACTGTCACCACAGTCAAGTATTGTATTTAATGGCCACCGCTCAATTTTCATCACTGGAAATCTGAATTAAACAAATGACTCTATTTTGATTGGGAAACAAGATGATACAGAACACATGCATTAAAAGCAGATCATGTTAAACAGTCTTCACTTACTGGTACAGGCGGAGTCAGGAGAGTCGGTGTCTGAGCGGTAGTAGCCGTTTCGACAGGAGCAAACGCTGGCTGCTCCTGAGCTGGCACGGCTGTTGGCAGGACATGGCAAGCAGAAGCTGTCTCCCTGTTTGGATTTGAAGGTGCCAGGGCTGCAAGCTGATGGCAGAAGAGAGAGAGCAATGATGAAAAGTGTGAACAACACCTGGTTGTTCACATCAATGGCCGTGTCTTTGCAAGATTTATGCTACATTTGTGTGCTTCTTATTTTTCGAATGGTGCAGTAGACAAATCCTATTGTAGTATGAAATCACTCAATAATACTCTCTAATTGAGCCTGAGCTTCGGCATATAATCATTAGCAACGGGATGCAATGTATGAACTGTAGCGGGTAATGTTGTGGCTGTTCAGCCTGCATTTAAAAAACACTGTTCCAGCTCAGTGGTAAAATAACTGACACATCTTATTTGATGCCTTTTTTACAGTGTGTTTGTTTATTTACATATGTGCGCATGCACATGATTTGTCTTTGTCCCTTCAACCCACATGTCCCTCAGTTTCCCTTAATTATGGAGTGTGCATCTACAGCAAACTGCAGCGGAAAAGCAGCAGCACGTAGCTGCTTGCATAAACCTATGCTCACACGAAGAGATTGTCAAACCAAATTACATACACGACCTTCAGAGCCAAAACTCGGGCATGGGGCTTTCATCTGAATTCAGTCTTGTATGAAATGCATATAAACATACACAGAGAATCCCAGAGGCACACATACCACATGCCGATGTGTACACAAACCCAGGTCTGTGCACTAGCCCCCTGTGCAAAGATACTATACACAAACTCAGCAACCTGGCCTCAAGTCACTTCAATGCATTTTATTTTATCTTTTTTAAGAAAAATATGAACACTATGATTCCTTCTATCTTTGAAATCACTTCCTTTACAGACCCATGTCCTAAACAAGGTTTAGAGTGGTACCTTAAACATAAACATGCCTGACTACCTTGGACATAGTTTCTCCTTAACCCTGTTCTTGATTAGGTGAAGCCTAGTTAATCTGATGAACGAAACAATGATGGCCTTTTTAATTGACCTAGCTCCATTTATAGCAGCTGTTTGGAAGTTTATAACTCAGGTGATAAGTTGCAGCGGCGCCAGGAAACACTGACAGCGGCACTGTGATCCAGAACACTTTGGCAGGCTCCATATCTTTGATAAACTGTCTCGTTAAAAGATGAATGAGTTTGCGGTGGCGCTTAATAAAAAAGACGAGAGCAGGTAAGACAGGCAGAGTTTACAGGGGCCAGTTGATTAGCTGACCCACTAGTGCGTTAGCTCGTCAATGTCAAGGACACACTGCTATGTTTGGTCCCCCTTCCCTGAATGATAATTATCAGAGGAGCTTCTGAGTTTGTTTTTCACTCCCGTTCCAAAAACCACCAAGGTTGGAGATCAGAGCTACAGCGGAACACTTCTTGCTCCTGCTGTTTTCCCATTTTTCAAAGTTCAATATTGGCACACAACCACCAGTTGCCTGCACCGTGTACATTAGCGCTGAGTGTATTTGTTCTTCCACCATTAATCAGAGCCATCACACCACCCGCTAACAGGAAGCACTGCTTGATAAACAGATAAGAAATGACCTCGGGTTTTGCCAGGTGGGAGAACAGCTTCGATTTGATTTCGTGACCCATGAAAGTTCAACCAGCACAAGTAAATTAAAAGCAATTTCTCAACTCACAGAGGATCAGAGTATTGGTTTTGAACATGCTGGCCTAACAAAAGTTGTTGAGGGTGCATTCCCATTAAAAAAAAGCACCTATTTTTTTACATGGAGGGAATGAACATGCTGATCAATCACTTTCAGTGAGTAAAGGCGTCATCCTCTTCCTTTCATCCATTTTCTCCAAAGAGGACTCACTAAAGAATGAGGAAGAGAGAGAGAGAGAGAGAGAGAGAGAGAGAGAGAGAGAGAGAGAGAGGGGGGAGAAGAAAAGGGAGCGAGAGGTGGAAGAAGCGGAGGCATAGAAAATGCTAATCCTGTGCCCCCCACCCCCTACCCCTATCCCTCCCTCCTTCCCACTCCCCTGTGTCTTATCCTCTCATGCAGAACATAGAGCTTAAGGAACTGATTAGAATGAATGCTGAAATTGGAAAGTGTGGAGCATGAAGGGAAAAAAAAGAGTAAAGAATATTGGGGGTGAAAAATGTGCAGCAAACGAGCGGAGATGCAGGGCAAAAAAAAGAGCTCATTGATTAATATTAATGCAGGCATCCTTACTGTAACTCTGCCGGTGTATTAACAAGAGCAACGGCCTTCAGATTAGGAGGGAGTGGGAGAGGTAAAGACTGGTAGAGAGGAAGGGAGAGCAACAGTGGTGGAGCTCGAGGACACGCTGCTTGTTGGAACGAGGACAGAAAAAAGCAGAGAAAGGAAAGAGTCACGGCCAAAGGATGATGAGAGATGAGGATGGAGTAAAATACTGAGGGGGGAAGAGAAAAGAAGAGAGGACCTGACGAGAGGTGATGTGAGAAGAGAGAAAGAGGGAGGGAGATTTATCCCTTGTGGTTTTGAGTGAAGCTTGATTAGAGAACATTTTATCAGGGCCCGGTCGCCATGGCTTTAACCTTGAACTGCCAGGAACAAACAAATGAGTTTTTAGCCACATGCACTATGCTTTAATTTTACCATGCTCTCTCTCTCTCCCTCTCTCACCCACACACGCACTGATCAGCCACAACTGGTTTTAATGTGTGCTGGATGTGTGTACACATTCTCCGCCTAAAGGTGAGCATGCATTCAGTATACATGTATCTCCTCAGGCTCATCTCTTTTTCTTTTTTTTTGCATAAGAAGAATAATGAGCCTTGAGGATCCATGCAGGCAGGGATGACGTGCAAAACGGTATGGGGCCTTCATATGCACAGACACCTCAGATCAATAACCCCTACCGGCTCCCTTCTCCCTCACTCTCTCATTTCACTTTCTCCATTTGACCTGCACACCCTAAGCTTAATTTTACGCCCCTATATCCCTCAACACGCACACATTTTCCATTTATCCTCCCCTCTCCCACTGCTGTCACCCCGCACTCCATTTCAGATGAGACCTGGTGTTTAAATTCACCTTGCTTTCAACCTCTGTGAACCCGTTATGTTTTCCATCAGACCTGAAAGCATCATAGGGCCTCCCAGCTCTCATAAACAGGCACGCCTCCCCCTGCATTTCCATTTATTTAGCAGCCAGCTGCCAGGCAAAACTGGGGTCAGAGACGTAAACAGCAGCCTGCTGACAGTGTCATCTAGTGTGTGTTATTCTACCTTGTTGTCATTGGATTAATGTGTCAAAGAATACAAGGCAAATAAATGGCTCATAATAATTTGGCAGCTGGGCCAACCTCGTGTTAGAGAGACTGTAACCTGTAGCCAAAACAATACAGATTCAATCTCTCCACCAATCAGTGTGTGTCCACAACAGTCATGTGTCCAGATGAGGCGTCCTTCAGTGAGACTTTGACCTCTTGCTACGCGCTCATTGTTATTCACTCTGCATAGAAGCATCAGATACTGTGTGCCTAAAATGCAAATGTAACTTTTTTCTCAGCAGTAATAATATGATACATTATTGATCACCGCAGAGAAACAGCACCCCACCCTTCCCCACCACTATCTCATCATCCTCCAGGAAAGTAAGACTGTGGTATAACACTGAAAATCTTTGGTGGAACATGCACAGATTCTTTGACCTACTCTGGACCAGTTTGGCAGCTGACATGAGCCTTTAGCATGTGTGCAGTTGCTGAAGAATGTCTCACTAAGCTCTAGATTAATCTAACTTTGCAAACAATGAATTATGAATTGCCGGTCTGACCTTAAATATCTGTTGTGAAAACACTCACCTTGACATTGAGTTTCTTTCATCGCCGGTTCAAAACCAGCCGAGCAGGTGCAGGCTCCTACAGGAACCATCCACTCCCCATCCCCGTTGCAGTAAAGCTTCAGTGGCACGGACACCTCCAGGGCATTGGGGACGCAAGTTCCTGGTGCAATGACCAAGGATGTTGCCTCCGCCCCGGTCGCCGTCTCCGGGAAAACGGCAAAGTTGGCAATTGTGGTGGAGCACTTCTTATAAAAGACCCTCACTGAGATGAGTGACATGCAAGCACCGAGGTCCTGGAAGGCCAAGTAGAACCCAGCTTTGGATAATGGCCCGAAACTACGGACTTTTGTGTTTACGCGTCCAGACTCAAGCATGGAGAAACTCTCATCTGGGGCAATGGTGTCCACCTTCACATAAGGGTTCTCCATCCAGAAAGGGCTGGTGGCTGTGGCTGAGTCTGAGTCAGACTCATAGTAGAAGAGGTTGAAGGTCTCTTTGCAGGAACCGGGGATGTTGGGAATGCTGTTGCAGTCACGCACAGTGAATTTCATCTCCACGTAAACACGCAGCACATCCTTCCGTGGGATGAAGTCACTGCGAAGCCAGTTATTCTGGTTGAGCTCACGTACATTGCAGACTTGGTACGTCCGGATGGGGTTCATGGCATCGTCATAGCCACTCACTTCTTCCCACTGCAGAGAGAGTAAGGGACATACACTGGTTAGAGGTTGGAAAGATTTGTTGATATCTCTGAGAGATACTCTGACAGTTTGACAGATACTAAGACATTCTGTCTGTCTGGTTTTTGCACCTTGAAGGCTGAACAGATACATTCAGTCACATTGCATGAAAACATAAAACCAGGGTGTAGGATGGACCAAGAGAGAGAGAGAGAGAGAGAGCAGGACAGGGATTTTATTTTCAGTTTTTGGATATTGTCAATTACAGCCCCTTGCTTTTGCCATGCTACGCATTTCATCTCTGGTTAGTGTAGCGAAGAGCCAGGGACAAGGACTGCGAATTCATCACAATTACAGCAACCTGTCACCCCCTCACCACAGAGCCACCACAGCATGTTTACCTCATATCTGTTTGGAAGTAGCAGCCACACTGCTTCACAACCAATTACGCTTCAATTACAGAGCAATGATCGCAACGTCCTCTAATAAAGACAGGGAAAAGGCGCCGGTTAACCTTCATGCTTTTCTGTTTTTACACTCCTCTACGTCTTTCAATGTTACTACAGTACCCAGGGGGTGAATTACTCAGGATAAAATGGGATTAAATTTTCTAAACTTTGATTACCAGCTTCATTAAATGAGCGAAAGCAAACTAGACTGTAAAAGCTTTGCTGTGAGACACTGTGATCTAATGCATTTTTCAATCTCAAATGAGGACACCACGATTAAATCATTTCACTTCAAATAGCGATTCCCGTGTGTATAATACATCTTCGTGCATGTGCGTGTCTACAGAGGGATCTGCCCTCCTCTCCTATCAGACAAACACAGTGCATTAATTTTTTTTGTAGCTCAGCTAAAGCCTTATTTGCATAGCACCTTTCAAATACAAAGGCAAATCAAAGTGTTTTGCATATGGCATGGTAATGCATTAAAGCATTTAAAAAACAATGCCGAGGAAAATTAAATAGAACAAAATAAAACTAGACAAGGCTTTCAAAGTTTGGGTTTTAGCTTAAAGTCTGTGTACATTGCTCACCTTGGTCACAGCCTTGGTGCTTAAATCCATAATGCTGAACCTTTGACCTCCTGATTACAGGGCGGGTCTTTAACATCACTCACAACCCTTGCCACCCTAAAAGACTGAAATACTTAAGTCTTAAATAGCAAAACACGTCTATAACAAAATGAAACGCCTACGGTTGCACCCTCGGGAACCAAAGTTTGCTTTGGAAGATTTGACTGTCTTAAAACTCTGGCGTAAAGGCACCAATTTGTTCTCCAGAGCCAGTTGTTTCCATCTGAGCTCAGAGCATCTTAATTAAGGCTGTGATATGGATGTGGTGGAGACAAGGCTATTAATCCAAGACCCTGGAGGCCATGAGGGAGAGAGAGAGAGAGAGCGGGCGTAGCTCGGCCGTGGCATTAAAACGACGGCCCAACGAGACCGAGAGAGAAGGAGGAAGCGACCGGTGGGAATCGATAATCACTAGCCAGGTCAATGGGATGGCTGAAAGCATGAAGTGTCAATGGGTATTTAGTTCTGTGTAATAAATCACCCTCTGCAAAAGAGCGATACAGCCAAGTGTTTGTGGGTGTATGTATGAGGTTGCGCGTGTTTGTTTAAATGTGCTTCTGTGACTTGTGTACTCGCTCTGCATGTTTGTTTGAGTGTATGCGCGTGCAGGTGTGTGTCTGTTTGTGAATGTGTGTGTGTGTGTTTAGGGAGACGTCATCCCCGCAAGACACAAACACACACACCAGTGACCAAACACTCTTGAGCGCCTGCTTAGCAAGTCTGAATGAATTAAGTAGGTCATGTGAAAAAGGGTCAAGTTTCTTGGCACTGGTTTCCAACAAAGATGGATCATTACACAAGATTTGTGATCCACTCCATTTTCTCTTTGTCCTTTCCAATCAAAGCTTTACATTTTACTTTCAGACATCAGTGAGAAAAAAAACATTTCTGTGACATATACTGACGGTCGTCTTGAAGGGCCTGAACTGCAATGGGGAAATATATTTCACAATATTTTGGCGACACTATGGCTGCTTGGAACAGACTCATAATATGAATGTGATATGAGGACAGCATGTTGGTTGTGCTGCAGGAGTTTATTTCAACACCCCTTTTCACTCTTGAACCTTACACGTATTCAACTTTTAGCAGCCTTGATGTTACCGAAACTACCATAGCTAGCTTCAGGCATTAGCTAAAATGCTGAAGCCACAACAAACAATTAGTGTGCTTTTATTTTTCTGTTTGTTTTTAGCATGAATGAGCTCTCCGGGGCTAATTTGGAGGACATTTTAGCTCGTTCATAACATGCTTCAGCATGCTGGAGGTCTGTGAAGCGCACAGTGATACACTAACAATAGTTATTATCTCGACAAGCTAACTAATTTGGTACAGTATATTGTTATCAGTGTGTGGTAATGGAAAACCCTGTAGGGTGTCGTCCCAGGTCTGAGGAGAGCCCTGCTATAAAGTGGAATTCCCCCTTAATATCCCATCTGTTTTGTCAGACAAATGATATAGTATAGACATACACTAGGCAGGGAGATTTTGTAAAAAAAAAAATGGAAATCCAAGTGACAACACAGGCCCAGCTCAGACGCTAGATGACATGCACAGACACACACACACTTAAATGGCACACAGGCATGATGCACTGATGCTACAGGCTAAATAGACATATGCAGACAGTGAGACTGTGAAACCCACATACCTATGTGCGGACACAGAGGTAAAAGAATACGTCTGGATACATGTACACACATGTACAGGCGCTAGGAGCTGGTAATGTGGTGTGCAAAGATACTGCCTTGTAGTTATCAACACTTACCACACTAACCCAAAGTGTGGCGGCATAAAAATGTAAACATGAGGAAGAGCCAGCTTGGCTTGAAACATCATGTTTTAATAAATTACACTTGCATCGGAGCCCCTTTGGTGTGTGGACTGTCCTCATTGTTGGCATGAAAATGTAACATACGTGCAATATTTTGTCTCTGGGTTCACTGTCACAAATAGATACATCTTATGTTCCTGTCTGTGTTGCTGTGTTATGTCTGTTGCTTTATCTGCTTGTGTTGTGCAACACTGTGAAATAAGACAGAGATGCTGTGACTCAGACTTGGCTGGACAGCATCCCGGTGAGAGTGTGAGTATGTGTGTATGGGGAGGTGGGGGTCTATTTTCCAAGATTTTTTTTTTCTAAGAGATTGATTTTTTTTTCCTTTATGTGCTGTCTCCCTCTCCGTGTATGGACGTTTCTTTGGGTTTTCATCTCAGTCTCTCTTCTCTCCCCCTCACCCCTCTCCAGTTTCTTTGGTATGTTACTTTGTTTGTCCTCTACCACTGTACCGGTTCCTCTTAAACACTTGTCACCCGTAACAAAAACAAGTCACGATGTTCCCGTTACAAGACCTCAAAAGCATACAAATAAACACACGTACACCACAAAAACAGAAAGTAGGGGGAGATAACTCGGGGACGTGCACCGTCTCTGGCACACTCTGCTGCAAAACAAAAAAGGCATGGGAAAAATTAATCTCCTGTCTTTTGAGTGAGTGCAAAGGAGTGCTAAAGGCTCTCCACTGTATGGACGACTCTTGAAAGGGAGCATCTGTTGCTGGTTTGAAACAGTGAGGCGTCTTTTTTTGTTCCTATGCCATTCTGCATTGGACCAGTGGGAGCATTGCAACAGCATTGTAACTTAAAGAGGGGGAGGGGGCACTGGCAGGGAGAGGAAGATGGACAGATAAGAGAAGGGAAGGAGGAAGGGGAGAGAGGGCACAACAGGCTGTGAGGAGGGGTTTGTCCTACTGATTGTGGCTAGTGTCTGGCTTCATTAGTGCTTAGTTACTTGGAAGTAAAGGATGAGGAGAATAAGGAGGGTGGGTGACTTCGAACAGCTGGGGTGGAATCTCCCTGCAAGTGCAATGGGGTAAAAACAAAATAAAATAAAACCTTTCAAAACACAAGGGCCAAGTCGGAGGGCCACACAAAGGCAAAGGGAGGAGTGCTGGTGCTCTTTGAAGTATAGTGGAGGAGAGGTCAAGACTCCTTTTGCTCCTCTTTAGGCCATTGTGGAGACCACATGGGAAAGCAAGATGAGGCTGTCACTAGCACTTTGTGTGCGGTAGATTTGGGTGCCTGAATGTGCAACGGGTCAACGCTGAGAAATATTTCTGTTTTTAAAAGCCTACTTCACGAGGAAACTGACGCTTTTCACATGTTTAAAGTGCAGTGAGGCAAGAGAAAATGGGACATCTGTGACTGCGCGGGTCAGTGAAACTGGATTGCAGTTTTTTCTGTTCGCTAAAAAGCGCATCCTGTTGAACACTAAAACACATCCTGAAGATACAGGACATTTGGACTTCAAAGAAGGAAACAGACACACTGTATGTAGTAAGGGCAAGGTCAGAGTCACACCCACTGTCCATATATGATGATGTGTACGTGTATAACATCACATTTAAATTACAAAGAGAAAACAGAGCAGTTAATATGTCTCTGTCTCCATGGAGATCATAAACACAAATACTCACTCCGCTCTCAGGGTGGGCAGTCCAGGCTAATTCTGTCGTAGCCCACTTTGTGTCCATCAATGTCTCTGTAAACGGAAACAGAAAGAAGACAGCCAGGTTAGACAAAGAGGAGCAGACTGACGGAGGAGATCAATAGTCAACTCAAAAGTTTTACAACAATGTCATAAAATGTGTGAAGTGTTCTGGGGAAGACATAAAAGGCTTTGATTAAAGTTGTTCTCAGATAAGTGAATGAATAACCCGGAGACAGAAGCAGTGGGCTTAGAGCGATATTAGATTCAATTAAAGAAAGAAGGAGTGCAAGTGTGCCTGCATATGCACGTGTGTGTACGCGCATGCGTGTGAGAGAGACACACATCAAGGTGGGTAATCAGTAAAGTATTATTGTGTAACATTTTATTGCCGCTCCTTGTCTGGCCATTTACACTCTATTAGACATTTGCTTTTTATACAGCGGAAAGGAAACAATAATGTCTCAATGAGAAACAGTTCCGATTCCTGCAGGGCACTGTGACACACACACACACATAAACACACTTACACATAACATACACGCACATACACTAAGTAACAGGTTGTAAAACTCAAGAAATATAAGCCAACAGACAGCTTTAATGAAGAGGGGGGGTCATAAAGTTAGGTGTCACAAAGAGGCGCTCATGAGCAGTACCACTTTCTGTCAATACTTGATTACAAACACGCTTTATGTTTGTTTGTACACCTATGTCTTGGCACACACACACACACACACACACACACAGGGGAATGCGCACACCTCACAGACTCAATACACACACACAAAAACGCACAAAATGTCGGACTGGGATCTCTCCTGCAAAATCCCTTCCCTGCGATCCACTTTCCACTCTCTTGTTTCTACTGGCAAAGACGGCGGCTTTGTGAGAGCAGAGAAGGAAGACTGTAAATGTCGAGTCTTTTACTACCTGGCGCTCAAGGCGCAGTGTGCAGCCACCGTTATTATCTCAACCGCTGTGCTGTTCTACAAGATAGTAAAAGATGATGAAACGGCACTGGCAAGAAAGTGAGCTTACACTGTCCCCGGTCATGGAGGGGAGTGTGAGATGTTCCCACTTTGGCTGCTTCAGTTTCAAAGGATGAACCTGAAAAAAGTCTTTTCAGCTCACTTTGCCATTCTACTACCATCTCTCAGTTGTTCTCTGCCTCTGTCGCCCTCTTTCATCTCTGTAGTTCTTCTCTCTTTTTATTTTGCTTTCACCGGGTGAGCTGACAGGAAATGGCACATGGGAGAAAAATAAAAGTATAATCCCAGGATTTCACCATCCCTCCTCCAAATGTCTGCTGCCACCACCACCACTGCTGCATTCAGGAGCACCGGCGGTGACAAACGCAAACACCCCCAAACTCAAAGGCACTGCGGAGACGCCATGCTCCTTCAAACTGGGAATTCCCACTGAATTCCACCCCCACATACCTTGAATGACAGTGTCTGTGACATGTGTAAGTGCCTATTACACTGGTAAAAACATATGACTTCCAAGAGAGCTCCAGCCAAAGGGAGACATCTTCTGTTACAAAAAAAAAAAAAAAACCTCACACAATCACTTTTCAAATGTAGCTTGGGCTTGTTCCCCGCAGGCAAAATGGTCTGGAAGCCTCAGTGTGTGCCGGTTCACACAGAGAGAGAGAGCTGTCTGTCTGGGAGTGGCTGGGGGGAACTGAAGTGAATATCATGCACTCTCAGCACAAGGTCAAATCTGGCGCACAACCTTTGTCACAAATGATCTTCTCTCTCTCTCTATCTGTCGCTCCAGTCTCCGATACTCTCTCTGCGCTGTTAGAGGAAATGCCTTTGAATGAAATCATGACTGCAGCCTGCTTTTGCTGAGAGCATATGCAATGAGGAACATTTGTCTCTTGAGCAAATAAAGCTCTACTAGTGTTTTCATCCTAGAAACTGTGTCAGTGCATGTTAGCTGCAGGCTTTCCCCCTGACTCACACAGTGACAGTGTGTGATTTGGGACGTGTTACCGTCAAGCTACGCAGGTAAGTAAAGCCGGTGTAGTGGAAATGATACACCTCTGCTGCCTGGTGTTTATTATTAAGACTAGACCTTTGTGTGTGGTGCTCTGGCTTGTCATTAGCGCTGACCTTGCTGAATATGGCAACACAGTGAAACACAATGACTAAACGGGGGATAGGTGGGGTGGGGGAAGATGGGGTGAGAGAGAAAGAACCAGAGTCAGAGAGCAGATAGAGAGATATGCAAAGCACACACAAACGCCTGCACCTGTGCAATCTGACTCAGTGGTTTGGACGATGGATCATTCGGGAGTGCACGTCCAGCAATAACCCTTCCCCACCTCGATGCATCTGCATTGTTTAACCGTGTCCAGTCTGTGCTTGTGTGTGTGTGTTTGGTGCAAAGCCCTGTATTGTGCCCAAAGTGGTGCACCAATCCTGAGTCAATGGGCCAGAGCAAAAGCACTGAATGACCCCAACCTTACACTGCCACTCCCTCTCTGTCAGTGTGTGTGTGTGTGTGTGTGTGTGTGTATGTGTATGTGTATGTGTATGTGTATGTGTGAGGGAGGGGGGGAGTATTGTACGTGCGTTTCTGCACACTGTGTTTGTGTGTGAATCTGTGAATAACACATCAGGGAATGGAAGCGCACTGCAATATTCATGACTGTACAACAGATTCAGACACCTGCCCGGTCACAGAGAGCACACAGACAATAAGGGAAATAAAGCAAAGCAGCAAATATATTGCTATAAGCAACTGCTCTTCAGTGTCAAACTGGCAGACTTGTGCTACATGAATGGTAAAGGCTCAGACAGAGGCAGAGTAAGACAAATTATAGAGACACAGTTATTTTTTTTTAATAGCAAACAACCTCGGAAAGCTTGTAAGACCATACTGGCTGCTTGCCTAATGGGCCTGGCTGAGAGAAAAGAAAAAAGAAAAATAGACGGACAGAAAACCAGAAGGACGAGTTAGGGGAGAAACGAGCAGTGTGTAAACTATAGGACACTTTCTCTGTGCACAGCAAATACCCCATTTTCTCATCACTTTTACAAATCCTGAAAGTGTAAAAAGAGAAAATGAAAAGTTGCAGGTTGTATGGGGGGGGGGGGGGGGGGGGGGATAAAAAACAAAATGAGCAAACTGAGTAAATCAGGCAAATGAGCATGCAAATTTACTGCTGTAAAGCACACACACACACACACACATTGAGGGAGTGAAGTGCGCAGATGTGGGAGGTAGCGCTGTAGATCAGCATACACTACACAGATGCACAAGGCTGCTTAATCCATCTTCCTCGCGTGCACTCTCACTTTTTTTCTCATTCTTTTGCAATCTCTTTCTCATCATTCCTGTGAAATAATGGATCTAATTCCGTTTCCTTTTCTCCCACTCTTTCGCTTTGTCTATCCCCTCCTTTTTTAAATCCCACAATTTATCTAACTACTCTCTCTCTCACTCCACTAGGAATAGATAGGTCCGACCTCTTTTCATTTGTCTTCTTCCTCTCTCTCTTCCTTTTCTTGCCAATCTCAATATCTGCACTTGTGTTTTCACGCTGTGCTGTGATGGATGTGACGTGCGGTGTACAGGGGAATGTTTTTCAACCACCTACTGCTTATGAAGACTTTTCAATTAGCGAGTCACTGTTTGAGTAACCTGGGGACTGCTTCAGTAAAGTGTTATTTATGATCGAGGTCAAATGCACCTGGGATTAGCGAAACAAACATGGGGGGAAAAAAATGGCAGCGACATTTGTTTTCTCTGCGTGCTCTGATTGTGTGAGAAAAACTGCAGCAATGCAAACAGGATTGGAGAGATGCAGGCAAATAAACATGTACACGCACATACACACACACAGGCGAGCACATGCACATGCAAAGCCAACCCCAACACTCTAATCCCGTAATGACAGGGCAGGCCTAATAACAGGGGAGGGCACTGAAGCATTCGTCCCTTTGGCCGCATCCAGTACACACACACACACACACACACACACACACACACACACACACATGCATGCACACAAACACGCACACACAGCACCCAGAGTTACAAGCCTCTTAAAATATTTCTTTGTTCAAACAAGCAGACTTCTTAAAAGAGAGAAAAAAAAGACGACGGACCAGAGGAGGAAAGGAGAAGAAAGGCTATAGTTGTTTCACGGGGGCTAAGTCCTCCGGTCGCAAGGAGCAGACAGGTGAGGGATTTAGCTTGGATCTCGCCTCGACTACTTTGAGCTTTTTAGCATGCTTGTCTTTGTTAGCGTGACCCCGTCAGATGGCAACTGAAAGATAACTGAACCGAAACCCTCGGGGAGCTAAAAGATGTGTCTCGACAACCTTGTAGAGATGATGTGTCACAGACACAACAATGTTTGAAATGTCAAACCAGAAGCCTTTTTTTGTTGATGTAATAGCTTCCTGTGTTAGCATTTCTTCCTGCTATAAGTGCCTATGACAAGATGGCTGCTGTATTAATGAAACATGATGACAGCGGGATTTTGTATTCAGCCAGAAAAAGTAATGAGGAAAAAAAAAAACCTAATGACTCCTTCCCTGAAAGTCCTTCCCTTCAGGCTTCTCCACTAGTTAATTATCTTCTCCCCACCTCTTCTCTGGGTAGCTTTTGTTGTGTTCTCCGACAGTCAAACAGACCAAGCACATGGCAACCTGGCATGGGGTAGCCACTCCATTAAAATACTATGCAGTCTAGTTGCCAAACACTTGAGCCTCTGTTTAGCCACAGAAACAGTGAAATGTGTCAACATTGAGAGCGAGGACCCCACGCTCAAGTTATTAGCGCTATTAGCCTGATTGCTTTGTGCGCTATCTTTGTTGGCTCGGCTTTTGTCGTCCAATGTGAGGCTGAGGAGGAGAAAGAGGAAGAGAGAGGGATGCGGAAAGAAAGAGCAGGAGGAGAGATGCCATTCACATTCAAATTGTCCGAGCAGCCTTTTTGCCTTTGTGCGGGGCCAGAGAGCGATGATTAGGAGAAGCCCCCTTCATTTTATGGCAAGACCTCCCCTCCAGCACCCACACACAAACACTCACAGTCACGGTAATTGGTTGCTGCGACATGGACAGGCCACGGAGGTGATTCCTCTGTGGAATTCCTGAATCCCCCCCTCTCTTTCTTCCCCATCAACACACACACATACTTCACCCTGCTAACACTCACTGTCAGTCATCCCACAATGGCTGTCGCACAAGAGGTTTTGTCCTGTGTGTGTGTGTGTGTGTGTGCGTGCACTAACAGGGTTACAATGTCGATACCTAGCAAATATCTACCTTTCTTTTTCTTTCTCTCTCCTTGTCACTAATTTTTTTCTCCCCAGATTCTTTCCTTCTCACTCTGTCTGACTCTTATATCATCTCTCCCTGTGGGGAAGTCTAATGAACGCAAGTCTTTGCCCTCTGCATTTGTCACTGGGCCCCTGCCCTCAATTATTTCCCCCTCGTCAAAAGATACCTTGGGGCCGAGTACTGTTTGGGTTGTTACAGCGTGCCATTTCTTTTTCCTTTTTTTTTTATGTGTGTATGTCTGTCCGCTTGGCCAAATGTGTCTGCAGAGGCAATTTCTGACAAGCAGCTCTTTCCCAATGATGCTGGGTCTTTGTGATAAATAAACAAAAACAAACACAACAATGTTCTTTTCTGTCAGACGCTGTTGAGGGAGCAGTGCAGAGCAGAGCAAAGCGGTTGAAATGGAAAAAAGAAAGAGCTTTGATCGTGGTAAGGGGGACATTGCAAGCTAGTTCAGCTGCTTTTTAGAAATTACATATATGTGAGTGTGCACTTATGAGCGTGTGTGTGTGTGTGTGTGTGTGTGTGTGTCTGCAACCAAGTCAAGAGGAGGGTGCTGCCTCTTTCAAGGGCTCATGAAGTCTAGTCTAGTTCCTGTTCTGCTGATGGAATAGGCCTCTTTGTCTTTACCCCCCTCCCTCTTTTCTTTCTGTTTCTCACTCATTCCCCCTCTTTCTCAAATCTCTCTCTCTCTCTCAGCCCCTCCCTTTCCCCTTCTCTCACTAACTCTCCTAATTACAAAGCACAGAGGATCTGACGAACAGGTAGCCCTGAGGGCACCTGTCTACAAAACCAGGTGTGCTTTAATGTGTGTATGTGTGCAAGGATACATGTGTGTCGGCATGTGTGTGTTAGAATAAGTGTGTATGCATGTGTGCATGTTCGGCCTTCAGAGGCCCGTGTCTTACTATAATAAATGAGTGATAGCGCGTGTGTCTGCTTGATATACGAGTGAGTATAAGTGGTTGAAAGTGCTTCTGATTGGTTTATTGCATTGTCACCGTGGCATTTACTTTATTTAACTTCGACCTCTTGAAACTTTGAAGTTTCTTTTATCGTTTCACTTGGAGCAAATGACTGTGGATGAGCATGAAATCTAACTGACTTCAATGGAAATGCAAAAAGATGAACACTTACAAACTAGTTTCCCCCAAAGCTCCTTTTCCTTCACTCTGTTTTGTGTGTGTGTGTGTGTGTGTGTGTGTGTGTGTGTGTGTGTGTGTGTTGCACATTCTCTTCCTTCTTAGACTCAACTTCCTAGTTAACCACCCAACCCCTCACCCTGCCGAGGACCTAGCCGTTCACAGCTGTGTGCATTGTCCCATGGGTTTCATTGAATAGTTCTGTGTTCAGTTGCTATTGAATAAGTCACAGCCCCTTCATCAACAGCACTGACAACATACCACATACACACACAAACACACACGTTCACGGCTGGGGGGTGAACCATTAGCACATGCTTTATTGGCTACTTGCTCTCTTGACACAAGCCTTTTAGATTGCCTTTAAAATCCAATTCCAGGTAGGTTGAATGTAAATTGTGGACATTTTTGCTCCTCCTACTGCACCTTAATCCAATCACCGGACAATTGTTTTTGTATTTGTCACTTGTAAATGAGAGAGCTAAAGCAACAAACAGCACAGCAGATTACCCAGGGCATGCAGTTCAACATGCAGCTGAGTGACTTCAGCTTGCTTTGAACCTGCAACCTTGTAGTTACCACCTCATTTCCTAAATTGTGAAAGACACACTGAACATTTCTCTCTTGTTAAAGCTTTTGTTCAACGTCCGTAACATTCCACATTTATCTTTATGTCTTTGCCTGCCCCTTTACTCAACGTGCACATAGTTATCTTCATGTGTGTGTACTGTTGCTGCAAGACTGCTGATGCTGCTGGCTGTTGTGGCTTAATAACAGTGTTCTGCACCTTTGTCTGGGAAGACAGAAACACCTTTTTTTCTTTTCTTCTTTTACAGCCATGCCCCATGGTATGACGTGAACTTTAGTGGTTTTCATTGCCTCACTGAAACATTTCTCTCAAAGAGTCATCCCAGCACATGCTGATTTACAACACTGAGATGTTTGGCCTTGTCATAGGAAATCTAACAAGGGCTGCCAACGCTTTAACTCACCTCTCAACTCTAATGAGTTGAAAAAGCTCATAAAGTACATCAGACATGAGTAATAATCAAATGTAGTTCCACTGTAACAATGATTTGGTAAGGCTTTGTATCATGTATAGCACTTACATCTCATTTCAGATAGGTATGTTACTCATTTGCAATTGATTATGTTAAGGGCATCAGGCCTGTCTGTGTTTAACCAACAGGAAATGGGCACAGGACCAGACTTCTGTAGGGACATGGAATGTTTACATCACCTAACATGGAAACTATTGCCTCAAACTTCACCATAAATGAAGCCATTTCTCGCTTACAAGCCTTCCTGGAAATGCTCCACACCTCTCTCGCTCTCTGTTTTACAACATTTGATAATTCAGTCTGGGTTTTGATTCTTTTTTTTTTCCTCTTTTGTCCCTCCAGTGAAATTCAACATCAAACACTGACAGTAAACACTGTTTAAGCATAACATGCCAGTCATGAATTAGATTGCTGAATCCAAGCGAGGGGTGACTTGTGTGGCGTGTGTATGCCTCTGCGTGAGACGCCTTGGTGCCATCATCTGATTTCCTGGCGAATGACTCAGCCAACTGCGACTGAGAAATGCAAACAAGCGCGCAAGGAACAGGTTCGCCTTCACCCCGAGGATCTGCATATGGAAATACACATCTCCTAGTCGAATTTTGTGGGTATTTGTGCGTGTGTTTGTATTAGTCAAGAGTGAGAAGGGAAGCGCGACAGAGTAATTTGGCTGTCTCTTTGTGTGTGTGTGTGTGTGTGTGTGTGTGTGTGAGATGGAGTGAGCGTGCGTGTCACTACAGCTGTTGATTTCATTCCTCATGCTCCCTGGGGGACAGCAATACCTCGAGTACGATTCATATTTAAAATACAATTTAGTGTAACTGCAACCTCATCAAGCTGTGATTGATTCAGGATCTGCCACGCAGATGAAAGGCTAACAAATATACCTGATACACCGAATACACACGAACACACGTAGGTGCACATTTCACATTTCTATAAAAAGACTTCTTTGACACATACCAAAATAACAGGCAGGCAACATGCATCCCAACATCAGCTCCTCTATTACCTAGCTTTCAACCTCTCCTATTTATAGCATATACAGTAAAAACTGCACCCTCTGTCTTTTATTCAATTTCCACCAAAGCATTCTTTTGTAGGCAAGGGTTCAAAGCCTTGCTCAAGGGCACGTCAGTAGAAAGAAGTGCAAAAAATGCAGACTGTTCTGTTGTGCAGACAGTGAAGTATACTATATAAAAACAAAGGCTGCAGAATAAAGGGCATCATTCAATGGAAATGAAATTTCTCTTGACATATTATTTAGCAGGCTGTTTTTTTTTTTTAGAGTTTCAGCTAATTTTAATGCAACCAGAGTTTAGCTGCAAATCCGCTGACACAGTGAAAAAGAAATGTTCACATCTCTCTATCTATCCATCTCATCCCATGTACTTTGGCATTTATTTAAAGCTTGTTACTGATGTTCAACAATTGGCTCATTATATGTTCATCTACAAAGAGAGAGACATAAAAGGAGGGCGGTGGAGTAATTTACCCGATGAGATAAAGCAGTGGTGATATCCTTTGATTCGCTGCTTTGTCTGGTCAAACCTGCAGACTCCTCTGACGATGCATCGGTGGATGTGGCTAATGAACACGCTGCGCTATGTGGCACAGAACCACGATAAGAATCGCGTGAGGTAGCGTGGGTGCTAATAAATATGAAGTGCCTCAAAGGTCAAACAAGAAGAGGGAAAGATAGATTATGATCTAATTAATCTTGAAGTAATTCTTACTGAGCAGTAAATGTTAAAATCTGAAAAAAATACTTCAAATGAATTAAAGGGGACAATGTGTGAGTTATCTAAGCAACTGCATTCGTATTTATACAAAGCGGGTGATTCTGTGGCTGTGCGTGTATCTGTGAGTAGAAATTCACCTGGCGCCTCTGTCTCTCTGAGGGATTTTGGGTATTGGTGGTGCTGACTAACATTGTGACAGGTGAGTGTCAGGACTTGCTAACTCCCTCCAAGTTGCATTTAGCACACCTGCTCTCATGCTTTACCTTCATCGACCACCCGTCACATTCCTACGGATCCTGTCCTTTTGTGAAAGCAAAGCCTACTTGGCCTTGTGGCGACAGAGACCACACTGAAGCTAGAAAAAAAAAGACCTCACAGGTTTGATCCCCAAGGTCAGCGTGTGACGATTAACAGACTGTTAAAATGTCCTTCAGATGGGAAATGAACCTGTATTGGCTCAAGTCAGTCTGGATTGGAGCACCACACTGCGGTGAAATTAAAATGTTGGAACATGCACGCAAGATGCAAAAGGCAATGAATGAGGAATGAACCGTGTTCAAACAATAACAGAATGTGTGCCAACAGTCTCCTGCATTTTCAATGCATTACGTCTCAGCTTGATACGGCAACAGCACAAAGGAAATAACTATTGAGTATGGGTTTATTTGTTGAGATAAGCGAGGGAGAGGCAAGTAAAGAGAGAGAGGGATAGATTCCCAGCTTTGGGTGTGGCAGCCATTCAGCACACACTCATCTATACCAACGTTAGTTATACGTCTCCACAGATTTTACTAAAAGTGGAAAGAGACAGAGTGAGAGAGGAAAGAGGGGGGAGAGAAAGTGTCACGGAAAAAACAGAGGAGAGAAGGGGGGGCAAGTGATGGGAGTGCAAAAGAAGAGAAGTGATATTCAAAGAAGAGACAAAGAGAGAGGGAGCAAACAAAGCGGAGAAAGAGATGGGAATGAAAGGCAAAGGGGGCCAATAAGGTAACAAGGGGCGGGGGGGCAGGAGGGAGGAGAAAACACAGAGGAGAGAAGAGGAGGGAGAGGAGAGGATGGAGAGCTGGTAGACACTCTCTTGTATTCCCCACAGCCCCTGCACTTCTTTCATTGCCACTGTGTTTTTGGCACGCTGACACGCAGCGGCCTTCAGAGACCGAGTGTGTGTCTGCGTGCAGACGTCTGCGATATCCTGTCTATGTTTGTGTGTTCGCCTGAAGTGTCTGTGTTTGACATGCAGCCTGATGGGAACTGTTCTTGCTCATTGCCTTACTGCGGGCCAGGGAGCCATCGTCTACTTCACTGCTGTCCTTTTCTCTGTTCTTGCTTGTCCTTTTCTCTGTTCTCACTTGTCCTTTTCTTCCTCTTGCCCCTATGCCAACCATGGCCTCCATTCATAACGGCCCGATAGCTGCGGCAACAGACTGTGTAGAAGATAGCACTGGACCAAAATATGAAAATGTGATAGCAGCAACTGTCCTTGGGGAGCAAGTGTGAATTTCAATGGAAACATTTTAGTGGTGCAGGGAGTGCTTTTTGTGTGTGCGTGGACACACTCACCTGTGTGAATGAATGAGTATTTGCTTGTACGGGTGGAAGCGTGTGATTATCTGACTGTCTCAGAGGCGCTGGAAGCATAAATATGCACAAACACACACATACACACACTCTTCCATTCAATAGGAGGTGGGCTATTGTGCTGCCTGTGCAGACGGATTGTGCATGAGCAGTTACTTCACAGCTCTAATAGCAGGTTTTAGACAATTTTGTGTGTCAGCAATGGCTGACTCAACAAACAGAACTCAATTACATGGGAACACAAACCCATACTGTACACTTACATAATACCAATGCATACACATTATGCATAATACATTACTTAAACAATAATAATACCAATTCACAAACAAATAGAAAATGAGACATGTTATTAAGACTGGGGCGCGCGCGCACACGCACAGAGTCACAGACACAGATCCTGTTTGTTCACTGGGGGTGTAGCTTAGAAAGAGCTCGAACCGGGCATTGAATAAAAGCCGTGGCTTTTTGAATGGCTGTGCACCACAAGAAAAGTGCTTAGCACCCAGCTTTGCCATTCTGTTTCAATAGCCACTGGGTCTCTCTCACAAACACACAAACACACACACAAACGCACACACACACTCACAGTATCTCTCTCCCTCTCTCTCTCCCTCATTGTTTCCCTTAATACAGTCTATCCTAATACAGTCATCTGCCAACATATCAGATCACCTTACAATGCACTTCCAGCACAGCATGTAATGATCGTGTTGAATCTAATTAAAGATGCCTACTTCCTGTTCCACCCGGAACAGCTGCCTGTGTGTCTGCATTGAGGGGCAAAGCCCCATCGCGGTCCGCATTTTCCGCATGCCAGTGGCTTCCAATTACTTTAAAACAGTTTAAAAAATACCGCAGTGGTAGAGACCAAAAGTCTTTGAGGTCTGCTTGTTTCTTTTCTGCTTCTCCTCGGAAACTTGCACAGACAGAATAAACAAAAAAACAGATCCAGAGTAGGAGCCTAGGGGACTATCCTATTAGCCTGGGCGGTAGCTAGACATACCAAGAGCCATCTTTTTGGCTCATCGAGCAACCACGGATGATTTATGAAGATGTTGCGGTGTAATTATCAAGTCAATTATCACCGCCAGTCATGTTAATTTCCCAGGTATGGCCTCGTTTACCTGTGAGAAAGGGGGGAAAAAATGTTGGCAATATAGAAAAAATTGCAGATGGGGAATTTTAGGAGATGAGTAATTACACTATACCCCCCCTCACCATCACACAGACACATCATTGCACCTCCACTCCCCTGTCCTCTCTTTTTTTTAGAGGAAGGATAAGGAGGAGCAGGTGACGTGCGAGCCCTGCGGGCAGGCTGGTGCCTCTCACATCAGCTCATTAAGTCGGCAGACACAGGGTTTGTTACAGGTTACCTGCCTGCCCAGTCATTAGCCATTCAGGTCAAAGACACTACTAACAAAAAGGGAGGTGAGGGCAGTTAAAGTAAGGAATGCAGCTCGCCAGGTCAGGGCTCTGCGGGTCTGTGTGACTAAGACAATCTCAAAAACACTTGCGCACACACCCACACACCCTTTCTCTAACAGCCACGCAAATCCACACACACACACACAAAGACCACACATACTGTAGTACAAGCACAGATACCTAACTCCCTGTATAATCGCGTACAAAGAAGTTGGGGAGTGGTGCTGTATGTAAAACAATTAAAATCCTAATGTGGTATGAGACATTACAAATACAAACAGGAATGGGAACAACGGCTCAGACACCAGGTGCTGTTTATATAAAACACTGGGCGAAGGAAAATGGGCAGGTTATCTCATTTTGTCCTTTCTCTCCCTCCTTTCTTTTCAGCTTCTCCATTGTCTCCACCTTTACAGCAGTCTCTCCTTCACACACATGGCAACCACCACCATTCTTCTCCGTCTTTGACTCTCTGTTTACGTGTGCTCTTGCTGGCTTTAACTAACAGACTGGCTTTTAAGTGAAGTTGTTTAAATTTCCGTCCTGCAAAAAACTCTGGCAGTTAACGTTGCCTTCTTGCATGAGACAGCTGGGTACAACCTCATTTCTGTCTTCATCCTTTGCACGGCGAACAACGGTTAATGATCTATGATGACAAGCAGCTGCCGATTGATTACTGGAAAGGCTTCATGTATTTATTCTGAGCACAAGGCTTTTATTTCATCTCTGAAGTGGGTGGTGGCAGAAAAAATGTGTTTATTGGTTATTTGGCATCATTAATTTAGAGAAAGGGGTGAAGGGGGTGGGGTCATCATAATTTATTGCTATTTTGCTTTTCCATGTCATATACCCACAAATGGCAGTGTGAGATTAATAGTGTTGATCTGTTTTGGAGTGGAGGCTCTCTCTCACACTCTCACTGTCTCTCTCTCCCTCTCGCCATCCCTCGTTTCCACAGAGATTCTTGTCAGAGCGGCATTCTTAATCGCCACTGAGTTAATTAATCTCACACTTGGCTGCTGTAATAACTTGACTTGTTAGACCTCCTCTGTGCAAATGGACTTCACCTCTTTAGCAGCTAAAAGCACCAGTAATGAACCAGCAAGGAGACGAGCATACAGCGAGAGCATCCATAAAAAAGCTTAAAACATTGCCGTGTCACTGCTAATATCTGCTTGACCTTACATGGACGTTAACATTTACATTTTAACCATACAGCTTGTGTTCTTTGCGCGGTGGCCCTGCTGTAAGTGTAACCGTGCTGCGGAATAAGATTCATTTTCTTGGACTGCCAACATGCAGCAGGATAATATGAGAAACTGCGAACATCAGCTGGAACATTCTGACAACAGATGCAACAAAAAAACTTTATGTGACTCCAGAGGGATGATGCAATTTGAAGGGAGTAAATAAGAGCTGAGAAGATGGAGAAGTACTTGCTGGCTGTTAAAGGTAAGAGCCGTTGTACTGCCTCAATAAATTATTACCACATTTCTTTTAGCATAATTAGCACTAATAAAGAAATTAACTGCTGTGGAGATTGGCAAACTCTCCTCACACTTCTCAGATACACAATGCACCACACAGATTCCAGGAGTCTGGCTACATAATTTTACAGTACACATAGACATAAACTTTATGACACAAAACAATAACTGCATTTATACTGCAAACAATACAAAACTCTGTTCTCATTGGATGCTTTCAACAACATGATCTCAATACAATGAGGGGCTGTTTTTGGTTATTCTTATATTTGCTCTTGAGAACAAATACAGTCAGCAGAAGGGGAAGTAGCACCACCTAGTTTTTTTTATGAGAAATTTGGTAGCAGCTTTGAGAAACACATTTAGGAAATGAGGGTGTAAATCAAATGAGTATGACAATGACAGAATAAGGAAAGTTACAGCCAGACTATAGCCTTAAGCA
The DNA here is from genome assembly GCF_905171665.1 of Trachurus trachurus. Taxonomy (NCBI): domain Eukaryota; kingdom Metazoa; phylum Chordata; class Actinopteri; order Carangiformes; family Carangidae; genus Trachurus; species Trachurus trachurus. The sequence goes on along the minus strand of NC_139898.1, from coordinate 20,429,550 downwards.
TCCAGACTGTACCTGTTTCCAGCTCAGCTCAGCATTATCTGGTCAATCTCATGGTCAGGGATTGGTGAGGTCCCAAACCTTATTACATATTAATGTATTTAACCTATGGAGAAACCACTCGATAGATAGCAGTGGCACAGAATCCTGGCTCTGGGCAATTAAAAGAAATTGACGGATGGACAGACAAGCATCCAAGGCTGCTGGGGTCCATATGGCAAGGGGTTTTCAGAGGCCCGCTTCAATTACATAAAGACCTCTGCGCATTGGCATGACACACAGAAGGCCCCAGACAGCAACACAAGTGAAAGAAGGAATAAATCATACAGCGGTTAGTAACACACATGCGCACATACACATGAACAGAAACTGAAAGAGTAGCGAGGATACAAGTCCCTAAATGCAGATCCACACACACTCACTGCACAGGGCAACACAGATGTAGACAAAATGAGCTTTCCATCTCTCTCTAACACACACTCACACAAACAGAAACTCATCCTGTCATTGTCCTAGTAAGATGGATGTTGAAATAATAGCGCCATGATTACAAAACCACTTGCATCACTGGTCCATGCTCAAGGACCCTCACACACTTCAGCAAGTCAGCTAAACCCAAGCCAGCTGACTGGCCTAGAGTTTATGCCTGGACTCCTTTCATCTAAAGGTGCTATGTTGTCCTTTAAGCTCCTTAACAGCAGCATAAATCTTAGGGAAGAAGAAGACGCTGGTTGTGCACTAACACAAGGGAGGAGGGACACTTGCTAAACAGGAAGCGAGGTAAGTTTAAGTTTGATGGTTTGGCTGAGCGATGTGGATGACAAATGAGATTAGGGAGGGAAGGGGCACTCGGGGTTAAATATCTTTTCTCCTCTCGCTTGTTTTTTCTCCATAAGAGATACATGGTGTAGATATATTTCATTCTGTCACCTGTCTACTTCTCCATCCCTCTCTTTCTCATGGGAAATGTAGGAGGAATGTGGGCTATCCTGGCTAATGTATTATTCACCGTTCATTGATGTGTAACTAAAGCTGGCAGTGTGGAAGGAGCGCTGTGTCACCAATTACCCCCATACCACCAGTACCTACACACACACATACACACAGTAGCTCTAGCCACAAGGCCGCCAGGCATCCATTGATTTATGTGCTGACACATGGTGCATGTTTACGCACATATGTGTGCACACATATTTTCCTGTATCCAAAACATGGATTTCCATTTGTGTTTATGTGCGCGCATGCATGTGGTTGCGTGTGTGTCTGGAAACAGACAGTCATCTGGGAATTTCAACAGGACCACACAAGTATTTTAAAGGTGCCACATGAATTTACAGGAAGACGGCAAGTAGATCAAAAGGGCAAGGATCGTGCTCAGAGGTCATTGGTTAAAAAGGTCAGGTTGACAAACAGTACTTCGTTTATACATTAACCTTTGATTTATGTGTTTTGCTGTGTTGACTGCACGCTACACTTTCAAATGATCTGCTTGATCTGACTACTGCAGAGGATAAAGGGATAAATTGTGCCTCAGTTAAAAAGAGAAGCAAAAATGGTTTGTAGAGGTGAAGCTATGCTGAAAGTAGCAAGGAAATTGTCTTTGTTTTTTCTTCTCAGTGCCTTTTCAAACAACGGACACAATGAAGTGAACACAAATGAGAGGAAGCTTGTTTTGCCCCGGGGTTGTCCAAGAGATGCAACAGTTAACTTTTTCATAAATCACCCAGAAGTATCCCCCCACAACCACCACCACCTACCCACCTGCCTTATTGTGATCCTCAGAACACAGCCTGTGGCAAACTTTCCCAGTTAAAAAATAACAATCCCTGTGTTTATGCCTAAACTCACCCATTAGCACATGTGTTCATCTGGGTTCAGTTCTGTTGTGGCCTGTGGTGATACAATCTGAAGGGAATAAACAACACCAAGGTGCCATTTTTTTTCTTTTTCCCCCCCAAACTCGAGACATGGGAAATGAGATGCACCAAAAATATCTGTATGTTTCCATCCAGCTCACGGGTTCCATCTACCTTAAACACAAACACACAAGCCAGACCACTTGGTGGTCCAAGTGAGCTAGGTGGGGTTGGTGCTCCGACCGCAGGGTGTGGATCAGCAGTGACCTGATTAGTCATCGGCCCTGACCCTGAAACAGCCAAAGTGGGTAGAATACAAATGAATCCCCAGGGCTGCTGGCCAGTAAATCTGACTTGGGACCAGTGTTTATGGGATTGAAACCGCACCACACAAGGCCACAGTGGATGGGCTTACTGACCCTGAACAGTGACTTCATTGAAAGGAAGGGAAAAAGGCTTTTGGGCTGAGTGTTTGCAGGACTGATTGGTAGTTACAGTTAATTATAAGACTGGGGTTATAGGAATGATGTCATGCTACTGGCATACTTCATTCAAAAAAGGTGTTATGAAGTCGACAGTACACATCTGTTGTATTTCAGCGATTCCAACAAGCCCTTGTAATGTACCTATATCAATAAATCATGACTGAAATCTGCATATCCATCTCAAGCTCTAGGTAAGTGTTAATATTTCACCAACATGAAATCTCCTGTTCTGTTCCTTCAGGTTCTCTTACATATCTGATGACTGTGGAGGCTCAACACATCCGTCCTACTCTATTCATGGGTTAATGAACAGGTGAGGAATTACTTAGACAGACGGAGATGGAAATTGATTTTTTTTAAGTGTTGCCTCATTATCCCATGTGGGGCACTTTATCCAGTATACCACAGAAACACAACACCAAACAACGTGGGTGTGTAATGTCAAGGTCATATTGGGCGTTATGGTTGCGTGTGTGCATAGACAGAACGGGGGGCGGGGTTTGGTGGTCTGGATTGAGATTGTATGGATTGTCTGGAAGCCCAGCCATTAGTGAGGGACTAATTATGGGACTAATAAGTGGTCTTCAGCACCGGTCGAAGCCAGGATTCATAAATAAGTAAGTGCAGGGGCAGCTTGGTCGCTTAATTAACAAAGCGTGAAAAAAGGGCGTGAATCCCAAGTGGCGCAAACCCAATCTGGTTGCAAGGATGGGCTACCGGCAACAATCCTGTCTGTCTTGGTGGCATTGATTGATGGCAAGCCAAATTGAATCTCTAATCATCACCACGCTTTTAGTTCCTGCACCCCTGGGGATTTACAGAGGCCAAAAGTGGCACAGGGGGTAATGCTTTTGTATCTCATTCCTGACACTAGTGGCACAAACATTGCAACACCCCCCTCTGCACACACACACACACGCAACCTCTCTTGCCTGTTCATTTGACCATCCCCATCTGGCCAGGGGTTATCTGACCCCTCTGTGTGTTCTCGCTCACACTTTCATGTCTCTGTCGATTGTTTTCACACTAAGCTGTTTGGCTGAGGCATTTAAAACCCAGACACCTCACGCGACTCGCTCTTAGACACCCTCTGCCAGCTAAAGCAACATATTGCGTTACAGCCTACAGAGGCACTCTTGCCTTTCTTTTATGTAGCCGTTCCCTCTGCTCTAATCTTGTTATTGTACAAGCTGACAGGCAAGGAACATGTCTTGTGAAAAAAGCAGAGGGCGACAATGACATGTTGAAAGGAAAGTGCATGTCAGACCTGTCACTTAAGTGTCAGTCTTTGAACCAGTTTTCTTTTCCTGTTCTGTATACAGAACACCATTTGGCCTTCGTGAGATACAGAAAACACTTCAGGTCAGTGGAATGAGTGGAGATGACGTGCGTTTGCCATGCCTTTTAACTTAAGACTTTCCTCTTTCCGCACACAATAGGGGAAGTCATCCTGACAGTCAAGACGTTATCAAGTGGTAGGTGACAACAAAGGGTCTCCGAGCAGTAAATAGCATCTGTCTCCGAGCTGTTTACTGTCGCTGTTGGGATTTTGATACCACAAGGGCATGAGATAACAGGGAAGAGGAAAATAATACTGCAATTAGGACCTACACTGTAACTGTGATAAGCTGCAGCCACAGAAAGGGACCTGAACAGGGGCAGAGGGCAGAACGATGGACAAAAAGGATGAGATGAAAGAACAAAGGGCTAGAATGACAGTTATTGTATATTGAGAGGGGCCGGAGAGATCATAGGCTTGAGAGCAAGGCTGGGAAAGGGACAAGGCCAAAGAAAGTGGTAGCAAAAGAAAAAGGAAAAAAAATGTGGGGCAGGTAAACACCACATCAAAGAAAGCTTTGTCTGCAAAGGATTTTTTTGCTTTATGCCCACCTTTTTTTCTGTTAGAAAGTCTTGAACCTTTTTTGGTTCTTTCTCTTTGACAGGCCGTAGCGCCGAGCTGTCTGGTCGGCACAATACATACAGAGACCTTCATGTTGATGGCACCAGATTAACCTGTGCAAAACCGCTTGTGCCGTTGCAACAACCTCAGACTTCCTCTAATCAAACTGCAATTAAATGTACTACTTCTTAAACATCAGTGACAAGAACCCCAACGTTAGAAGTTGACGCTGTGCTTTGTTCCCATTGATAGATGGTTTAACACGGCTTTGAATTTCTCTGACATTTAACCGTAAGCAGATAACAAAACCACAATGCTCCGCTATTGGCGAGCTTGCAATCTCAACTCGTATAAGATTTGTGTTTACTCACTCGCTCCCTCTGCCTTTTGTTCAGCCGTAATTATTTCGTTCCGTCTGCCATTGACTCACCTTTTCTGACACTATCGGAGATTGCATCTCGAAATTGTCGCACAATGTTTCAATTGATTGGCACTGGCTCCCTTGTCAGATTCATTAAAAATCCCACCTGCAGATTCCTTCCTTCCTGCATTCAAAGCCTAGACCTTTCATCTAGGACCAATGTGGGCGCATGTGTGGGTAAAAAAATGGTTCAGTACTGGTGGGAAGGTGAAGCTCCCCTTCCCAGGCACAATCCTGTATCAGGAAGGAAGCTGCATAGTGTGAAAGTGCAGACTTGGACGATAGATAGGTGGCAAATTTCCAAATCAGGAGATTACGGTTTCTCAGCTCAGATGGATCTCACAATCCCAGAACCTACTGCTGCTTTGTTACACCACTCCTCACACTCACTTCCTCTTCTCCCCTAACCTCAACTCAGTTGACCTTGGTTCCTTGTAACCCCTCTTCAACCTCTGGCCCTGGACAGTCACTTCTCTCAACACCTTCTGAAATGAATCGGCTGGCCAATGAACAGCGGCTTTAGAAAATGAGCACCCTCTCTTCTAGCCCCCCTCTCTCACTCTGCATGGCCTCACGCACACACACACAGCTCCAACTTTGAGGTGCTTTAATAACTAATAACCTTTCTGACTTTGACTCAGTAGGTGGGGGAGTGGTGCATGGCGAGAGTTGGACCCACCATACACATGGCTCAGCTAGCCAAGCTAGAGCCTCCAACGCCAGAGGTAGGGCGGGGCGGTTTGTGTAGTGCAGCAAAGAACGGGCATCCGTGGAAGTGAATGAGCTTGCACCTGGCTGAAATCCGCCACCCGCTATCTCTGGCCTTCCTGTGATGCTGGAATCCACAGTGCTAACACTCCAGTCTTGCAAAAAAAGGTAAAAACAAGGTCAGACACTGCACATAAACTCTGAGAGGAGACGTCTTGCTTTTTCTTGATCTTGTTTTTAATCCCTTCTCTCTCTCTTTCATTGCACACACACACATGCATCCACAGTGCTACGCACCATCAAAAATGCCATATTTCTGGGGAAGCGGAGCGGATAAGAAATTAAGAGTCTTTGAAGTGTCTAGATGTTTCTTCTCCTCTCGATCTCTGAGCTCCCCTGCTGCTCTGTTGGGATGGGGGAGAAAGACGCTGATCGATGGGGTCTGACAGCAATGAAATGAATGGAACCAGCTGATTGATTCATTAGCAGAGGAGTGGGGGAGTGATGTGGACGTGGGCCCTGACCCTAAGAAGCGGGTGGGTGCATGGGTGAGGATTTCACGGAGGGGGAAAGGCTCGTCTGCATGTGTATTGGGGAGATTGTAGAATGTAATGCGTGCGTGCATGTGTACTGCTGTGTGATTAAGCGACTGTCACCATTCATGTGTGTGCACTGTGCGGTGTGTGTGTGTTGTGAGGTCAGAAGGGATTTCCATAGGGTGTGAGAGGGCAAAGGGAAGCTGTTTATGGCCTGACTTGGCACAGAGGGAGGGGGTCAGCCTATATTGTGTGGCGCTTTCATCTGGCTCATTGCAATTAGTCTTTCACAGTGCTCACTGTCAAATCCCTGTTAAAATCACAGCTAACAACCGCCATGTCACACTGGCCCACACATAGAGAACTAAATATTTGAGCCTGCACGATATGTATGGATTTATATTTATCCTAAGTGAAGTGAACTTGCAGTGAGAACAGACATTTCCCTGTCAAAAGGAAGAAAGTCTGCCAGAGAACAGACTTTCTTTTTAAAAGTGGAACGGCTCTGTGAGCTGACTGAAGCTGATGGCAAACCCACAGGGTGGCCTCACTTCCCATCCTCCGTCTGCTGCTGAAAACACACATCATGAGTATCTGTGTCACACACACACACACACACACACACACACACACACAAGCGCCAATTTATAGCTGTGTCATCTACAGCTCTACCAAATGGACAAGTGTTAGGACCATCTGAGTAACAAAACACTAAAACCAACACCTCCACATCTGCTGGATTGCCCTCGTGAAAAAAACTTTCCTGAGCAAGCCTTTTAACCTTCCCTTCATCGTCCTCTAAATATTGCACTCAGTTAAACATTAAAGTCACTATGTCACTGTGACTCCATTTTAACTTGAGCGGAGGTTAAATAAATGCTCCTCACAGCTGGCAGCGCCTCCAGGAGACTGCAGCGTGGAACCATGGGGATTATGTAAATATCCTGACACAAGGTCACGTGTGATCGGCGCCGCTGCCACTGTTGGATTCAACCTGTGAGAGCTGTGCAGAGGAGCAGGAGGAGGAGGAGGACGTCTTTAAGATTGTATTTGGTGCACTGTTGATAAGAGAGCAGGGGTCTGGTTAAGCCTGCTGCTGTTCTCGAGAAGACAAAAAGAGGAAGGGAGAAATATTTAATGGAAGTGAGGGAGCCCTCCTCATGCCTGCGGGCCTTTTGAAGTGTAGATGAAGTGCAGGTGGCGAGTGTTTTTGACACCAAGGATGAGAAGTGGGCCAGAATAAGGCGTAATAGCGGCCTGCTGCAACGCGGCACTCCACGTGAACAGACCCCTCACTAAGTAAAATATACACCTTTCACACACTCTTGTTCTCACACATGCATTATGGTTAATTACAGTGGACATTTGAGCCCATCACATCAGTCATGACTCCGGCGGTTCCCTTGAAGCCATTCCTATCATCACACATGAGCTTACCCAGGATGGCTGTTTGAAAATTAGCAAAGGCTGTTTTCCTACTCTTGAAGTGTAAGGGAGCCTGGGGCTAGGTCCTCTGCCGCAAAAAGTCCCAGCATCCACCACCCAGCTGTAGTTAAATTTCCCTCCCCATCTCCCTTTTTCTTCTGATATTTAACAAGACTGGCAGAGGCTGAAACCAGGTGATGTGGCCTTCCTTCCCCCCTCAAGGCACACTGTTTTACAGCAGCGTTCGCTCTCCAGACAGATGTAACTGGCCATTTTTTAAAGTCAAATATCAAAGATCTTTTTCTGCTCCATCGGCAAAATTTGTTACAAGAGCCTGTAGCTCGTAAAGAAATTGTGGGAGGAGGCCCTGAGGTGGATCAGACTGCCGCTAAGAGAAGTCACCCTCCCCTCCTTTTAACTCCACCCTTCAAACTTCCAGTGCCTGCTGCCATTTCTGTACTTGCCAACAGACAAGCAGCCATAATGGCCATCGCATGTCCGGACAGGCTCTTAGTCATCGCTCTGAAGTGCTCCACATCCTACATGCAAATAACAGAACTGCCCTGATCTGCAAATCGTCCGTGATGACAAAAAAAAAAAAAAAAAAGTCAAGCACACATCGCTGACCCAGTCTCTGACTGTGCTTTTGACCCGGTATGTTTGTATGAGTGTTTTTATGTGTCAACGAGCCCTGCAAAGTTGCGCAGTGGGTCTCTCTAAATATACACATCCTCTTTCAGAGTATTTTTATTCGCCACTGGAAAAGGATAACCCCTGGAGCTTGATTGTGTTAGGACGGCTATTGTTGAGAAGCAATGAGGCTAGCCTTGGAGAGTAGCCCCCCTCCCTATCGAAAAATCATCCAAACAGACCCCCCACGTGACCTCTGGGAAGGGGGTCACAGGACGTGGGTTGAGCGTGGGTGAAAAACACAGGGGGTCTTAACTCACTTGTAATCTGGTCATTTCTGACACATGGTACTTTCAGCTGCTTTTATGGACATCCGGTGCAGACAGGGCCAATAAAACGCCATCTCCGGCAGCCATTAATATTATGTCAGACATTTCATCAGTATTTTGAAAGCCGTTAATATAACTTAACAGAGGCTCAAAGAGGGAGAAGACCTCTCTAGAGTGAACCTAAATGTGACACACCCATCATCCAAGTACAGACACAAACAGTGGGTTGCATAAAACTTTCATGTTGAATTTCCCTAGAGACAAAAAAAAAAGTCAGTGAATGTGTTTTTACAAAAATCGCAGGAAATAAATTAGTATCAGATTCACAAGAGTATATTTCAGAAAAAAACTTTTTTTTAAAATATCAATATCATAAGCTAAAGATCAGTTCTTATTAATGACAATCTAATATAGATGATCTCTATCTCTGCTGCCATTACATAACTCTAACTACCTTCGTTGGGGGATGGAGCAGACTTTGACACACTGTACCTCCCGCAATACGCACACAAACACACACTCTTACTCTCCCTGTTAGCTCCAAATCTCCCTCACTCTCTTCCTCTCATTCACTCCCCATGTGTGTGTGTATGTGTGTACGTCTGTGTGTGTCGCTCTCTCCCTTGTTCTGCACGGCTGACTGCAGACAGCAGCAGTGTGTCTGTGCGGTGGGCAGGCCCAGACACATTCGCCCTCTCCTGCTTGCTCTCAACAGTGGGTGTCAAAGACCTGCCATCCCACAAGGCCCCTCTGTTGGACGCCAGGATGGACTGCACACACAAGTGCCATATAGACAAAACAGCCATATGCACAACGCGCAAAGCTGCATTCTCACATACAGCTTTGGAAATGGTCCAGAAAATATCCTTAGATCCAAAATCGCACCGTGGCATTAACTGCTCGCTTCGGCTTGTTTCCATGACCAATAAATACATAACTTAAAAGCAATTACAACAACACTGTCAGAAAGGAAGGGCCAATTTTAACACTAGGCACGGCTATATAAGTGTGATTGTGTTTGTAAAAGCAAGCAATTAAATGCAGTAAAAGTTGTACTTAACTTGGACTAACATACAGTAGAGCAGTTATAGTGTAAGTTAATCACATTTCCCTACTTGTAATCACATTATTCATGCCACAGTTACTGTATGTCATATACTAGATTGGTGTCACTTAACTGTGTCGTATGAATGAATTGAACTATTTTGAGTATTAGCTGCTGGTTGATGCTTTTGTGTACATATAGCCACGACCGTTTTGAGTTTGATAGGATTAGTAGCTGTGTAGGTCACTGTAAAGTGACGTTCACTGCTGACAAAACAAACTGTATCAGCCTGCTGTAATAACAATATCATTAGTTCCATTTTTTTCTTATGCTGCTTTGTGTTCTGCCCCTGCTGATCCTGTTTTCTCCAAAAGCCAAACCAGAGAGCGCCTTTGTGATGCAAAGCCCTTAACAAATACAGTGAAACGGATTTGACTTCACAACGTCCCGGGTGTCATATTTTCTCATCTTCAATATCACTCCACAGCAGAGTTATACAGAATCAAATCTGTATGGACAACATCCACATTTTCATCCCTGCAGCCTGATTTTTCATTGGTCATCCCGCTTCCTGGTGTGTGAAGGCCCCAGCAGGCCTGACACGGCTGTTGGTTGCCTACATGTGAAATTCCAGCTCGGTGAATCTTTCCACGACGCCATTTGAGCTATGACCCATCGGTCGGTGCACATGAGCACTCCCGCAGGCCCATTGCATCTGTAAAGTCTGTCAGCTCTGCTGCTCTCTAGGTCTCTGATCCAAATCCGCCCCATATCCCAGCCACCACCACCACCACCACAACGCCCCCCCACCCAATACCATCCCACCCCAACTCCCAACATGTCGTCATCCACTCCCCCGTCTTCCTGAGCGCCTTACGCCAATCTGAACCTAAGTCACTGTACATCTGTTCAACATGGCTGCTGCCTAGCATATGACCTACTGAGTGGCTGGGATCCCTGTCGAGGTCAAGATACCAGGATACTGGTGAGGGTGATGGACTGGAACTGCTGTTGTCTCTTATGTCTTTATGCTTTCTTTTGTTCTTGTACGCTCTTATACAAGGGCAGATATGTGAATGCTGACCTGGGTCTGCAATTTGTTTTCTCTCAAGCAAGTATTAGAATTATTAGAGGTACTAATGTGAGGTGCAAGTGCACAAGAATGATTTAGGCAAAAAATATATATCTTGAATCAGATTAAAATTGTACAAGATGAGAGGCAAAATGAAACAATGTAATATTCACAATGTAGTTGTAGTAATAATAATAATAATAATAATAATAATAATAATAATAATAATAATAATGATAATAATAATAATATTTTTATTGATATTATAATTCATGTTTATTTCTATTTCATTTTTCATTTTTGTTGAAAAACATTTATAGCCTATAACATGGTAATAATTATATACGTATACATTATTAACCTCGTAAAAAGTTATTTTATTTAAATAAATCAAATCAAATCAAATAATTATTATTTTTATAAGTGTTGTTAAAATAATATGAGTGTTATTATTATTATTATTATTATTATTTCAATTATTAATTTATATTTATTATTATTATGATTATTATTATTATTATTTTCGTTACTTATTATTGGTAGTAGTAGTAGTAGTAGTCGTTATCGTTGTAGTATTGTCCTTGGTCTTGTTGTTAGTGTTATTAATTAATATACTGGACAGGCAGAGCGTTGTGTCTGTGTGCCCTGTGTGCTTTCGCGGCTATTGCACAAGAGGCAGAGCCATCCTTCACCCTGCAAATTGATTCAGGACGCATTGATAAATATCCTTATGAATTGGTAATTGCTTCTACGAGAAGACAGTTCGGCAGTCTCCCGCATCAAACCTGATTCTGCGCTTTTAAGAGGCTGAGCAGCGCTAATTCGCCCGATCAATAGGCCGCATCAATTGACACTTAGTACACTCTGTATGTGTTATGTGAGTGTTTGTGCGACTCTATCTTATTACAGCACTCTCCCTGCGCAATTGTTTTTTCATCATTAAAAATCATTTAAGGCTCCTATTTCTGTTTGATAAGACCATTTTTCTGAAATGAATGACATAGCCTAATAATTAAATCAATCCTAGATAGATAGATAGATAGATAGATAGATAGATAGATAGATAGATAGATAGATAGATAGATAGATAGATAGATAGATAGATAGATAGATAGATAGATAGATAGATAGATTGATAGATTGATTGATCTTGACTCCTTTATTGCCCTTTGCAATGATTCATTAGTAGAACTGCCAAAGTGACTTTTGCTTTTATTTTGCAAATTCACCTCCACGCCTCTTTAGCAGGTTTCCCCTCGGCCCTTGAAACGCTTTGTGTGCTGGCCACCTCTAATAGCCGCCTTTGTCACGTCAATTGTGACCCTAAAACGCATTTGTTCAGTAATTTGCTTGTGAATGTTATGCAGAAGAGCTCCCGAAGTAAAGTTTCCACACAGCAGCTTAACTGTTGAGGTCCTGCTCGGGCCACACACATGCTGCGCTCTTAAATAAAGCTCCGGGTGGATGGAGGCCTTCAGGACAGCAAGTGTGCCGGACAAAATGGCCCCGTTACTGGACTTTTTGTCATGAATGTTAACTGTGTTTTGGCCACACATGGTCATCTCAGCCTACACAGGTCCAAAGTTGATGTATATTCCTATAACAGAGGCAACACATAGTCACAGACCAGTTTTGTGTGCCTGTTTTTAATATAAAGGGCAAAAACTAATGGTTTAACTTTTTTTGTCAATGACTCCTATTAAATCACGTAAAACAACTTTTAACTTAAACGTGTTCTTGTATTATTGGATGAAGTTGACTTTATGCTTATTTTTCACTTCTGGTGTGAGTTTATAGTTACAAGTGAGATAAAGTCTTTTTAATGTATTCCTCCTCTTAACATAAAATCTCTCAGAAAGGGTGGTGTCTGCCTGATGATCACCGACTGGAAATCATCATTTACAACCCCCCCTTTTATGATTTTCCCTGCCTCACTGCCGAGCAACGTCTACTTATACTGATAGTAAAATAATGATGACGATGATGATGATGGTGATGACGATGGCGAGGGGAGCTCCTTTTCTAAATAAAGAGCAAGGAAGAGAGAGAACGAGAGCGAATAAACCAGGGGAGCTTGATGAGAAATGTGCCAACTGCAAAACAGGCACAGGAGAGCTCCCGTGGAGGTGTGATCTCACCCACATAAAAAAACATAAACATGTGCGCTTCAAAGAGCCTGACTGTGCGGAATCATTCCACGAAACACACCGCCGTAAACAGAAATGAGGTGGTGGTGTATGTGTGGGAGGGGGGTTACCCACCCTGAGCCGCGATCATAAAAGCCCATTTGTCTTAGTTTAGAGAGAAACATTTTTCCAGGTGAGAGTCATTCAAGTGGAAGTCACCATTAGAGGGTCTGAGTTGAGAGTGCGACTTTAAATACACATTTTCCCCCCACTGAACACAAGTTGTTTGTTTCACTTGAAACTTAACAATCTGATTGGCCAAAGATAAGAAAGAGCGATTCATATGCTTTTACGCACTTGAATCCCATTACGCACAAGCAGGGACGCATTCTGACGACACAGCCAGGCGCACGTACGGCATCGCCGTGGGTCTCCTGCTCCTTGGCCTGACCTGAATATCATTATGCTCCTGTAGCTTTCTGTTGCACTGCTTCCTCCCTCCATCACAAGTAATTTACACCGGGAGTAACCAAAGCGCCTGTGCGCTACACAGGACTGTCATCGGCGCAATTTGTCTCCTGATAGCAGCTGTAGGTCCAACAGCCAAGGCCTTTCTATAACACACTCACCGAGGCCACTGGATCCTCTGACCTCAGCGCAGCACTGCAACACTCGGCTTCTCATTTTGACAGAAGGAATAATGAATTTCATTATCGAACAAGAGCAGAAAACAGCCCAAGTGGCATTACAGTTCATGATCAACATTTAATGAACACTTCCAACAAAATTTGAATATCCAAATAAATAAATAAAACGAATAGGTAAAATTAAAAATAGGATTATAATGTGGAATCTGGACATTTCATTATATCCACAAGTCCAAACATTGTGAGAAAAAGAACTAGTTATGCGCAAAGTGGTCTGTCTTTGTTGGGCCTAATTTTGGCTATGTAAAATTGTCCAAACAGTTCAGTGAGGTGGATTCAAATGCCTGTTTAGCATTTCTGTTTGCTGCTACTGTAGTACTCAGGGACAGGCCAGACCCAGCGTGTAACAGCCCCATTAAAGGCAAACTAAATTCACAAGATTGTGGAAGTTGTGATTGACTTTATATCTCAATTTGAGAAGTGGATGTGAAAAAACGACCGAGGGCAAAAAGAAAAAAGGGGGAGAAAGAAAAAAAAGAAAAGAAAACATGGAGTAATTAAGAGTCTTATTTTCCCCCGGGCTGTGTGACCCTGGGACCCGGAGAGACGCACCGTGGGGCCGGGGGAAAACTTCCCCTCGACCGGGCCGCTTGTTTCTCCCCTAAATCGCCATAAACCCGGAGATCCCAGAAAGAGGTCCCAGCAGCGGCCATAAATCAGCCGGCTGTATTAAAAGCTTAGGTAAACCCCCTGCCAGGTCAGTCGGGTGCAATTTATGGCATCACTTATGTAGGGAATAGATTGTTCTAACGAAATACATCAACTTGAAGCCGGTGCGCAACCAAGTCCCAACTACTGTTATAAAAACACCAAGCTCTCTCTTTCATTCTATCTTTCTCTCTATCTATTCTTTCTCTCTGTGTGTGTGTGTGTGTCGCTCCCTCTAGAGTCTCCAACCTTTTGCACGAACCAGAATCCACTCATCCATTCAAGCCATGTGTTTTAAGTCACTGGTCCCTAACTGGGGTCCGGTGACCTGCAGGGGTCACTGACAAGGTGTCCGAGGAGGGAGAGGGGTGGTGGTAGGGGGAGTTTGGGGGTGGGTGGGGGGGGGTCTTATAGGCAAAATGTTTTGAAAACATCGACTTTGAAAAATAATTTAATTCAGAAAAAAAGCTGCCGTTGTGAAATTATAATGCAATGCACATCCATCTGTCTGCAGCGAGAGCACGGCCTTCATTAATTCTGCACTTAATTCAGCGTCAAAATGTAGTCTGACCGGTGGTGATCTACGAGCGAGTAAGTAAGAGACTCCTATTGGGACTCGTCGCCACACAGCCTCATACTTCTCCCCCCTGTTATCAAGAGGCACCAATAAACAAAACAAAACAACTGCTATCAGATAAGATTTACACAGTTTTCCAGCCCTGTGTGTTTCTCTGCCACCCTGGTCCTGGCAGAGGAAGCAGTGTCGAGGAAAAAAGCATGTGTGTAGCCGAACTGGAGAGATTTCATGAAGAGATCAAGAAGCAGCACTGAGCTCCAGTCTGGAATCAGGCCTACGGATGTTTTCTCACACCAGGGTCAAGACATTGGAGAGTGAGACTCGAGGAAAACAAAAAAAGAGGAAGAAATCTCGCAGGGTGCAGACGTCTAATATTGATTGGATATCTGCTCAGTAATGGATGCGCATTAATTAATTAAAGTAAACTAACATGTCTTTACAAGTGTAAAGTTTTCTATTTGTGTCGCTTCACATGCAGTGCACTTTTTTTTCAAATCAAAGGGGCGGAATATCAAAATCAAAGTGTGTTGATAATTAATAGATCCGATACAACACTTTTTAAGTTTCACTTTGAGTTAGGGGGTAAAAAAAAAAAAACTGCTTCGATATTGTAGAGTCTACGAACAAGTCGAGAAACAAGCTGAGAAAGAAAACCGTCTACTGAGCCAGTGGCCCACTGTCCTACTTTCCTACTGGCATCACAAGCCAACCGGGAGCCTCGCCTGAGCTCCGGCATTCATAGTTAAAGCTTTAGGCCCCTTTCAACCTTATTTCCACGGTTCCTTGTTCTTCTGTCTCCAAACAGAGCAGAGAGAGACGCTGGAAAATTTAGGAGAGAAATAAGGCGAGAGGGGAACACTGATCTCACTGAGAAAAAAGAAAACAGAAAAAAACAAAAACAAAACAGAGATGGCTAGAATTTCTCATCGATTGTACGCACGGCAAAACATCAACACTCAGCTGAAACACACGGCTTTGTTAGGGCAACTGCTGCGGAATAGAACTGTAAATAAACAACTGGTGCCGTTTGAGGAAAATGTCATTAACAGAACTAAAACAACAGAATGAACATTTAAATGGATGTGGATTAGAGTTCATTTGCTAAATCATTTCCAGCACATTTTGTTAAATATTTCTCCAGCTTTTTTCTAAATGAACTGAGTATGGATATAAAAACGGGATTCTCTGGGATTTTTTCCCCAAGAGTTTACTTTGGACTTTAACTGATAGTCCACATGTCAAGAGGCCACGCACTCAACACAGCCCTAAAATACACGCAGCCGACCTGGGGGAAAGTGTCTCGAGGAGGTGGAGTGAGGGAGGGAGGTAGGGAGGGAGAGAGGGGTGCATATAGGTCCGCGGCTCCCCGGTGAGATACAGTGTGGAGCTAATTTCCTTAAAGTGAGAAAGAAAAGCAGTAGCAGGCGGCCAAAAGCTGATGTTACAAAAAGAGAATACACAACTACCATTGAAATGGATGAGCTTTCGTTGACGCGCACAACAATAGTGTATTGAAACCTGCGCCTGGCTGCGTAAAGGCAATAATGCCATCAGTGATTCCCTCAAAGCGAACCAGATGGCCACTTTGAAAATGAAACGTTTGGTTTTAATTCGGGGATGAGACAAAATTTAGGTTTTTTGGAGGGGGGAGGTATAGAGAGGAGCCTCACCCCGCCGCGGTGCTGAGCCTCTGATAGGCATGGGTGCTGGCTCGCTTGGTATGGAGGAATAATACGCGTTAGGCATCCTGCAATGCAACATAACACCATCTGAAGATGAAATGTCTTACCTTCAACGGCGGACACCACGGGCAGCAAGAGGCTGCATAAAAGCAGAAAGTAATCCATTGTCATAAAGCAGTCAGGTCGGACATGTAAATAGACCCACGGGAGAGAGAAAGAGCGAGAGTGAGGAGGGAATACAATCCTGGGTGATCCGACGCTCCACGCACCCAGTCCTGTCCCTGTCCCAGTCCCAGCTGTGTCAAGCCTCCAGGACCAGAGTTACCCCCATTCAGTGAAAAAAATAATAAAACACGTTAAGGCGAGAGTTCGGAGGTTGTAAGAGCCCTGGTAGAAAATGTTTGAATATGCCCTTTTTCAGTGATCTCCAACGTGCTTTGTCAAACCAGAGAAAAGGTATCGGGCGCAAGTCTTCCAGTCCCTTCCCCACGCACTGAGCCACTCAGCTGAAAACAGGTAGTCCAGCCCGCGGTCACCATCCGGAGAATATTTCCAGCGATATTTGGTTGAGAGTCAATGAGAAAGAGACACACAAGCTTTCTCGGTGAGATCCAAAGACTTTTTTCTTTTCTCCGTGTGGTCAGAGGAGCAGGAGCAGAGACAGCCGCACTTGTGTCAGAACCATGGTTGTATATTGTCCCGGCTGATAGGCATGTGCGCGCTCACATGCGTCCACGATCAAGTGTTATTCCCGTATAGAAACAGCCGAGCGGTTTATAGTTGTTTTATTCCCTGAGAGCGAATTTATAAGCTTTAGGCTGCTGCGTGAACCGTCTGCTTCGCTCGGCTTGTGCACTGGAATGAAGCACAAGGCTGTGGAGGAATAAGGAGAGAGAGAGAGAGAGAGAGAGAGAGAGAGAGAGAGAGAGAGAGAGAGAGAGAGAGAGAGAGAGAGACCAGGGGGGCACCGGGAGGAGGGGTTACGGTTAAAGCAGCTGCACTGAAAAAAATGTCTAGTACCTTGACAATCATTTAGTCTCACAGTTATTATCAAAATTAAATCATAGTGTGTTTCAAACAGGACTGATTTCTGCATTTGAACTTCTTCTTTTTTTTCACAGGGCAGCCTTTGTTTCCTCCTCCAGTATCTTCATTTAAAAAGAATTGTGACATAAAGACTGAGTTAAATCATATTTTGTGGTTATTTGAACAACATTTGCACATAGATTCCAATTTGTATTTTTTTTGTCAAGGATTTTTTTAAAGTCTTAAATTAACATCTTAATGATGCAATTGGGCTTATTTTTCTTTCTGTCTCTATCTGTTCTTGCAGCGTGTCATTCTGCCGCTGCCTTTCTTTGGGACTCCCAGCTCGTGCACAGACGTGGACACACAGCGCCCCCCTGCGGGTCGCTCTGTTTTCATATAAAGAGAGAGAGAGATAGAGAGAGAGGAAGTTTCTGTTGAAGTTTTTTTCTTTCTTTTTTTCTCTACCTCGATTAAAACGTTTTCGTCTGCTACAGAATTTCTTCACAGCTCGGAAATTTATCTGGAAACACCTCGGGTGGACACTCGCGGACATCTTCTCCCCTCGAGCCTTTATATTCATAAAAAAAAGCTGCCTCGCCCATGTTTGAGATTTTCTGTGAGTATGAAAAGTGACATCATCCCACTCAGCCACAATCACACTTTATATCTTAAAGTTTTCGTGTAAAATGTGAATAAGTAAAAAGCGATTTTGAATGAGGAAAAAAAACGTATCAAAAGTTGTTTTTTTCCCATTTCATTTCTATGTAAGAACCCATGGCATCGAAGTTTTCTGTTGATGAAAAGTAATTGAAAAGTAAAGAGAAAGTTTCAAAGACGCAACGCTTGGATTTTGACCGTGAACACATCACAGTTCCGTTGTTTAAATCAACTGCGTGTGAATACGATAATAATAATTATTACAATAATAATAATACAGCCGACCGGGCAAAGGCAGCAGGAAGGGCGCGCGCGTGTGTGTGTTTTGCCTGCAGTGTTATCGAGCTGCAATTTACTTTTCCTCTTCCTTGGACAAGTTGAAGAAGGGGGCATCTGTCACGACCAAGCTTTTACAGCCTTCCTCTGCAATCTCTTTCTGCCTCTACAGTCGTTTTATTGTATCACTAAGTGCTTCAGTCCCACAGTCAAAACAGCCGTAAACAAAGTTAAAGAATGTGCCAACAACAATGCTTTCATTCCAAACGGCAACACCTAATATTTGATGTTTTTATTCACCGACAAAAACAATAACAACAACAACAAAAAAAAACTAAATATAAATATACTTTTGCCTTCCAGTACATTTCAGTATTTTAGGAGTGATTATAGTTGTTTAAATAAAGGGAAATAACCATTTGGTCTACCTCAAGTGATCTGCGGGGGATTGGAACTCAGCACACATACTGATGTAGCTATGGGGAATAATTCATTCATTATTATTGACACTTAGACTGAGTAATTTAGGCTACTGATATATTGTCCACTTAAAAAAAAAAAAAAGCAATCGTCAACTTATGCCTTTAATGAAGTCAGGAATATATAGAGCCAAGAGATGTCAGACGCAGTTGTACAATATGAAAGGCTGGACTTGGCACAGTCAGCATTAATAGCCTACAAGGCTTCCAAATAGCAGAAGTCCACTACATTATTAATCATGTTGAATATTGATGTGTTCTGTGCTGTATTTGGAGATAAGAAAGAAATAAGTTAAGAGTTGAACACTGCTCTAAAGTTATTATTATTAAAGTTAATGTAAGGGATTTGCAGCATTGCCAATTTAACATCATTCTATATGCAAAGAATAGCACTAAGCTAAGTATTAAACTTATAGCCTGCACTGGATGGTATACAGAGAAATGTTTTACTGTAAGTGTATTGTGAGGAAGTTGGACCTGTGAAATGTGCAAGCGGAGCCAAATGACTGGTCTGTTGGTGCGAAGTTTAGAGGTGGTTGGATGCCATTTCCTGAGTGGTGCGAGCAGGGACCGTAACCATGTGCTCTGCTGTGTGTCTCTGAGTCCCTGTTGCCACTGTCACAGAGTTGGATGGTGATTAAAAAAATAAAATAAAAAACTTTCAAGTTAATATCCTGCCATTTGGCAAATGTGTGTAACTTCACTGCAGTATCAAAAAAGTTGTGGCTTTTGTCATAGCAAATTATTGAAACATTCCCTCTTCCATCTGTCTCACATTATATCTTATTTTAAATTTTCTCCCAGATTTAGTTGTGTGTGTGTGGAGGCAGAAACACTGACTGTAATAAAGTTTAATATCGGTGTTTGATTTTATGGAGCAAAAGAAGAAAAAAATGATTAAAAAAAGTTTTTTTTTAAATGAGAATGTAAAGCTAATATACAAATTATTTGATCATAATTATTGATGTTATAATTAAAGTAAAACAAAGATTTGACCTTCGTTGACACACTGTATTTCTGTGTTGTTAGGATTCCACTGCATGAAGTGACCCAGCACTTGTTAAACTGCTCTAATCTGATTTACCTTGTGGTTTAGGAATCTGGAGCTGCCGCCACCTGACTGACATCAGAGCGGAAAAATATGAAGAGGCGATGGAACTCAGTTATAGGCCAAGTTGTCAAAGGCACGTTTAAACAAGTCGGCCTTGTAACCTTTACTGTTCTCACTGTCAACAGAGATCAGCGAAGAGACCAGAATACTAAGAAATATGAAGTCACAATAAGCTATGTATGTAGACGGCTACAACAATGCATGTGACACATTTCCTTTCAACATCTGTTACGCCTGTGACTATGAACACTGTCGTTTGATGACATAGTAGTTTGGTATTCAGGATAGCAGCCTTTAAAAAATCCTAAAAATATCATACTGACATAAAGTTTTATACTTTTGGTGGTAAATGATGAAGTGAATAAAAGTCAGTTTTAAACAAGCGTTTACTGTTTGTAATTTGCTTCTCATATTTAAAAACTAAGACATTTCTTTTAACACATTTCATTGTCCTTCATAGAGAGAAATTCTCTGCTAATGATACTTTTTTGTTCTCATATTTTCTGGGACAGAAAGTCCGGATGTCTTAAAAAATACTCTGAAAGTAGAAGAGAGAGAGAAAAAAGAAAAGGCGTGAAAGACTGTCTTATTTGGCTACATTTTTGTTTTTTGCAGGGGGGAGGGGGTGTCTCACTGACACTAAATTTATCACATATGAATTCCTGTGTACCTCACAACGACATAGTCCGTTTGAAAGGAAAATCATTTAATAAGTGAAGCAACGTGGGTAAGAGGATCTGTGGAAGCTTCAAAGAGGACTGTCTCATTTGTTGCCAAAACCACTGAGAGCCTTGGGGTCTCCTGCCTGGTCGCCATTAAAGGGTAACCACTGAGTTCACAGCTAACACCTCTGGTACTTCTATCTGCTGCTGAGTGCTCTTAAAAGGAAACGAGGTAGAAAGGCTTCTCTAAGAAAACAAAACATGATAATAATAACTATAAAAAATTTGGTTTTTATTTGGAATTTTGATTTTACTTTAGAGGATGTTACATCTTTGAAGGTTTTTTATATTTTTTATTTTTTTTATTCCAGATCAAAGAGCAAAGATTTTGGTCTATAATAAACAAAAAGGGGTAAGTCTGAGAGAATCCTAAGCCCCCAACTGTATGCCAATGTAAAAAATAAAGTGTGTCAAACCATAAATATGGGCTTGGTATAAACCAACACACTGGGGGGGACGGGACTTTTTCCAATGTCTGCAGCATCCACATTAATAAATCGACGGTTCTGTACTTTACAGCTGTGGTCGGGTTTGTACAAAACTTCTGGAGCAGGTTTATTTTTCTGCGTTTTATAGTGTGTGTGATTTGGGTCCGGTTTGACGGCTGAGAGTTTCCCCCGTCTATGAATGGCAGCAGTAAAAACTGTATACACAGCCCCGACGTTATATAATGACTCCAACTGGACAACATTAGAACCAGAAAACACCCACCGACACATAGTTTATTCCTGGAGACGGAAGATTAATTTTTTTTTTCATTTTTCTTGCTGGCTTACCGTAACCATTACCCATAACCAGAAAATACTTGACCCTAACTATTACTCTTACCTTCACCCTATAATATAATCTCAATGACGACAAGAGGACATTTTGAATCCAGCTTTTCTGAAACCAAATTCAGGGCGACGCCAGTTTTGTCTCGAAGCAGTGTCTGATCTGGTCTGAAGTCCACAATTTGTTCCAAATGCGACCTAGCACATATAAACACATACTGTACACAGACACAGAGAAATGGTCCGCTAAGTGTTCCTGAGAAACACCTGGCACACATTAGAAACTCAATAAGTAAAGTGGCAGACATTTTACTGCCATATGGAAATTTCTCAAGCTTACACCTACTGCGCCCTCTCCAGACCCTCGCTAACCTCATCCATCCTTCCTCCCACTCATCTCATGCCAGGATATCAGTGTCTCTACTTTCTCTCTTAAAACGTACAACACGTAGACACACACACACACAGACACACAAACATAGATACGAGACATTTTCTGACTCACTCTTTTCGCTTCCTCCCTCACAAATCACATGCCCGGACGCAAACACAAACACACACATTTCACCCCCTCTAGCATGCATAAAACTCTTGCAGACTTCAAACACACACACACACATAGACACACGTACACACACCCTGTAGCTCTCATGTCTGGGTCTGGTCTAATAGCAGCACTAATGTGATGTGAGTGTGAGGGGATCGCTTTACTCTGGCAATATTAAGGGGAATGGTGAGCTGCTGGTTATGTTAGAGTGTCTTTTGACGTGCATGTGTGTGTGTGTGTGTATGTGTGTGTATGTTTGCAGCATGTGTGAGTGAGAGAACAGGCAAAGAGTACTGGTTGTACTGGTGGAGGAGGAGCTGGTGGTGGGTGGCTCTGGAGAATCTCACAAGGGCTCAAAGCTGGAATCCAGGCAGAAAGGAGGTGTGTGTGTGTGTGTGTGTGTGTGTGTGTGTGTGTGTGTGTGTGTGTGTGTGTGTGTGTGTGTGTGTGTGTGTGTGTGTGTGTGTGTGTGTGTGTGTGTGTGTGTGTGTGTGTGTGTGTTTGTGTGTGTGTGTGAGAGAGAGAGAGTGCGTGGGAGAGAGAGGGGGGCTGTTCACAGGAGTTTCAGGGGTGGGGGTCTAATCCTCCAGGCCTTCACCACTGACCGAGCACTTAACACAGGATCACAAATGCAGCCCCAACTCAACCCCCTCAAGACCACCATCATCCACACTCCCCTACACACACACACACACACACACACACACACACACACACACACTAAACACCACATCCACTGTCTGGGCCTCCAGCTTCAGTCCTGCCGCTGTAAATCAGCACCTCCTTGCCAGCCCCCTCACTCTCCACTTACCTTACCAGCACCAACTTCTGCCACAACCAGCTACTGTCTGTCTCTGGTGACTATCTATCACCTTTCAGCACCTTCTCTACCTAAACCGAGAATAGATATACTTCACTGTCTCAGCTGACTGCAGATTTATGACTCAGCCTCGCATCACCCCGACCCCGCTGTCTTTGTGCCGACAGACAGATAGACAGGCGGGCATTTACGCAGACAGGCAGTCATAGATAGACGCGGTCGTACACGTGTGAGGATCAGGCTGTCATGCAGGCACACACATGCATAGCTGACAAACAGCCAGAGCATTCAAATCACACACTGTGCAGACGGGGGAGAAAATGAGAGAAATGACTTCTCACCACTTTGTCAGGATTACGTACAGAACATGAAACACGCAGCAGGTTTGATGGGGTGTGCTATGCGGTGGGAAATTGCGGGTGTATTGAGCTTGAGGTGGTGGATAAGTGATCAACAACCTGGCAACCTGAGGTTCAGTTCCTGACTTGACAAGAGGTTTTGAAGCTTTTTCACCCAAATATTCCATTTGCTTTGACCTTAACCTTCATGCAGGACTCCTGCTGAAACTTGATTTGATTTGATTTGATCAACTTTATTAATCTCAGAGGGCAATTCTGTTCAGCAGTCCACCAAGAACAATACAAACTCATCTACATTCGTACATACATACATACGCACAGGTGCCTGTTTGTGTTTACAATGTCAGTGGAAGCAAAAAGATGTCCACCTTTGTCTCCCATTTGGCCTTCCAGTGTGCAA
Organism: Trachurus trachurus; assembly: GCF_905171665.1. Classification (NCBI taxonomy): domain Eukaryota; kingdom Metazoa; phylum Chordata; class Actinopteri; order Carangiformes; family Carangidae; genus Trachurus; species Trachurus trachurus. The sequence goes on along the minus strand of NC_139898.1, from coordinate 20,406,233 downwards.
AAAAAATAAAAAATTAAAGAGTAGGTTCAATTTGCAACACGTGGCTGTCACAGTGGAGATGTTGTATCTCCAGTTTTCTGCTCACATTCGTAGCGCGTACAAGTGGGTGGTTACTTCAAGGACTTTCAAACAGCTGTTCTCTCAGAAAACAACAGGTATCGCTTCTTTATCCTAAAATAACCCTCTCTTCCAAAAATAATTTCCGTCGTCGTCTAACATGTCTGTCAGGGAATTTTTTCGAGCCAAAATAAAAGCCGAGCACACACGCTGAATCAAAGCTGTTACTTGTAAAACAGCAAGAAGTGGGAAAAAATGACATGAAACCTTTGTAAATGTAACAATGTTCCAAAATGGATATGGTCTTCATTCAAAAACGGTTACTAAAATACCTCAGACCACACACCTCTCACTTACTCCAAACATATAATTCTCTTCTTCTTCTGTCCTTTCCTGTATTAGGTCTGGCCCGAGTGGCAGAGCTGGTGGGCCGAGGTCAATGCGGGTACACCGGCCAGCAGAAACACTGCTGAACGCTTCAGAGCTTTTTCCCATTAACACACTGGAAAAAATCCCATGTGCCGATTGTCCTTACAATTATTGCCTTTGCAAATGCATGCCTTTCCAAATGTGCGACCTGCTCTATGTCTGTTCCTGAGCTACGTCCGCCTGTACTGTACATTACAGATTTATGTGCTGTCTCCTTACATCCATTACTGAACTTGAAATATCTAGACCGCGACTCGTGCCAACACAATTGCTTCAGATTCATAAATATTCCGGACAGTCCATCGCAGCGGTGGATTACATTCATGTCGGACTAAGAAGAGAACACTCCATTCACTTTCACAACTGAATGTTTTGAAGAAAATACAGCCCTGACAAATTCCCAAGGACAAGATCCAGACAGCGCGAGAGAAAGGAGGCTCACGCAGGGTCCGTTTGATGTCAGCCAATATCAAAGGGCTAAGATGAATAATCACCGGAGCTGCTCCAATAACAGAATGATTGATTGGCCCAGAGCCTCACACTGTCTGAGATAACATTGTTTAAAGTGTCCAAACACAATGTCAACACGGTGTCTCCCTCGTGGGCCCCCGTTCTTCCTCCATAACCAGAAACTCTCTGTTGACCCCTGACCCCTTTCAGCATGTCCAGCTGCAAAATGCAATCTTCCATGCAGGCTGTGACCCTGAGGGTTGGCAAACAGTGGCAAACGGCGGCAGATGCTTTCTACTGTAGGTTATTGGAGGTCACCATCAACATACCTCCAAAACAAGCCAGGAAATCAACTTATTAAACAGTCCTGGGGGGTGGGGGATATTCTGCGATTTGAAAGCACATCAAAGTCTATAATGGCGTAGTTACTGTTACATTCATCTCATATAGAAGACTTACTCGAGGCCATCCACTGAAGCAGAGGTCAATAGCTCTGGTTTCTGGAGCATCAAATCACAACAAATCGGCGCTGTCTAGTTACTGTCAGTCAGGTGAAAGGGAATTTTCTTCCCCCCTCGGTGTCCAGCTGTACTGCGGCTCTCCCAGAGGTAGTTAGTCATGACAAAGTTTCTAACCACAAAAGCACATGGTTTCAGTTTAGACCCCGCTACCATTCAATATGGCTCCCATCCGGTCGCTCTCTCTCTCTCTCTCTCTCTCCTTCTGCATGATCACACCACATGTATACGACATACCGTGACCCAAAAGCTGTGTAATAGGAAGCAGAGCGCCTTAACCACCACCACCACCACCACCCAAAATCTGGGCACCCAAAGGGAAACGTCAGCCACATCCCTGGATAAATGCTTGTAATATTTCTAATGACTCTTCCTGTATGAATAAGTGGGGCTCTCCTGAAAGATCTGAAAGCCGATTCAAGCCACTTTAATATCGGCAAATTGTTTTGCAGAAGGTGGTGGTGGTACAGGAAAATCAGCTGGTCAACTGGTTAGCTAGTCGTTTGTTTGTCCTGATGGCTGCAGGGCATGTGGTGAGAGAGCACAGGCACCTGGCAAGATGGCGCAAGACTGGAGTCATTCAGTGCGTGTGCAAGCACGCGTGAGTGTATTTATGTGTAAGCCAAGCCCTTATGACCTCAGTGTGGGTGGGTGTAAGGTGGGCTGCATATGTGCGTGTTCAGTCCTTATTACCTTTGCATGCGCGTAATGTATCCAAAGTACTTATTACCCTGGGATGGTATCGTGTGAGTAAACCTGTGTGTGTGTATGTGTTTGTTCCTATATTAGCGTCTTCCTTCATACCAGATGATATTCCCTGAGCACTAGTTAGCATGTTAAGCAAGAAACCACGACTGCTGCAAACAGTAAGAGTAAGCATTACTCATCCAGGTACAGCCGTCACATCATCAGGAACTCCTGTAACTCATAAAGACCCGAGGCACTTGATTTTCTTTATCCTGCATAGAGATAAAATAGATAGATAAATAGATTAGATAAAACTATGAATGTTTTTTTTTCTGTGGTTTTTAATATGTGGTTAATATAACTTTATCTTCATATCAACGCAAATGAGACTTTTTGGGGGTCTTATAGCAGAAAAAAAATTCACAGCAGCTTTTTTCTCTCTCTCATTTACTGTGTATGAGTCACAAACTTCACTGAAAACAGGAACTACTTTCTGCCTAAGAAAAAAACTTCTCTTTGAAAACTATTGAAAGGATATTTTGTGAATTATTCACAGTTACTGGAACAGTGTTTGTGGTGGAAAAAAGGTGAAGTTGTACAGTTTCAAAATGCAATCTATTATTATTGTGATGCCCTACAGACAAACCTCCATTAATCTCCATTGTATTGAAGTGTGGGCAGTAATTTCAAACATGGATTTTTCAAAACCTTCTTAATAAGATTTTTTTGGGCTTTTAAAAAAAGAAATATTAGAAGTTTTATTGTCTCCTGCACTGGATGTGTGATACAGTAATTGGGTCTGTAGTGAAACAATGTAGATGTAAAGAGGAAGAGTTGGGTGAACTGAATGAAGACACAGAGGCTACTTTTTTATGCAAAACTATTCCCAAGAGCAGCTGGAAACAGCTGCAGTAGTTAAAATTCCATCTTTCATGTGTGTGAAAAACCAGTACAGTTACATGTTCATACAATTTGCCTTAACTGCATTTTTTCCTGTTTTTGAGTAAAATATAGCCTGGATGAGTATCCTGGCACATAAAAGTCTAGTCAGAGATGAAACAAACGCTCACAGTCACTCTGTAGTTTCACAGTTGTCTCGGCCAACACAGACAAAGCGCTGCAATATTATTTTCTCTGACTTGTCCGTGCACTTACTCACTATTACATCATCAACAAGTGCAACTCATGCTGCTAGGCTGCAACTCGTAATATCTCACCTACTTATGAGTCACAACAAGTTATTCTGCTATAGATACAAGTGTATCATTTTACAAATAATCACTGTTGTATTTTGTCTGGTATCAAAGGAAGCAGGCACCGTAACAAATAATCATTGACTGATGGCAGATGACTCTCAGAGTTTCATTGGACTTGAACTCACTTAGACTGGGACTGCAAATTGTCTTTGAAAGATAGATGTCAGACTTTAAGGGTTTAAAAACCTGCCATGTGTATTAGTTTATCTAATGTTTCGCCTTTGTGATTTTTTTTATAGCTTTGAGAGAATTGTTCAATTTTTGGGTTGTTGTGTCTTTTCAGATCATCTCTTCTTGTTTACAACAAATGTATTGCACTCTGCAACGTGAATGCAAGGCAAAAACCAAAGCTAAAAGTTGAATGAAAGCAGCAACTGGTTGCACAGGTTTAAATATGAGTTTTGCAACAATAGCGCAACGTGTTACTCTCACTTTCTCCACTCATGCATGCTGTGACAACTGACTGGCGGACATAGAGAAAGCCAAGATCCCTGGCGGAGAAGGTAATTTGGTAAAGCGGATATGTAATTCAAGAATGTGCACCCATGCACAGACAAGCCTGCACAGTACGCACATGGCAGCAGGGGGATGAATGCATGCAGTTGGGGCAGCCGCACGCACGCACATGCACACGCTCTTGAGACAAACACATGACTGTACCGGGCAAGTATTTTGACTGACAGCAACACACAAGTTCAACCACTTTCCAATCCCCAATGACATTTACATGACACGCAGGTTTGACGCTAACCCAAACATGCATGCATTTTTTTCAGAATAGTGTGACTCTCCAAGAAAAAATTCAAGCTGCTTTGGAAAATGTTTTGATATCATAACAGTATTCAGTTTAATGATATAACAAACCAACACACGCAGCATGAATGGAAAGCATCATAATCATTGTAGTGCTATATTTAAATGGGTGCACTCCCTAAAAACATAGTCAATGTTCAAATCCTTGCATACACACATGCACAAACACAGGGGCAATTTATGAATCTGTAGACTCTTTCTGCCTCTTAGGCTGCTCCACCCATCTTTATGGCACAGATACACACACACACACACACACACACACACACACACACACACACACACACACACACACACACATGCACAAACACAGGGGCAATTTATGAATCTGTAGACTCTTTCTGCCTCTTAGGCTGCTCCACCCATCTTTATGGCACAGATACACACACACACACACACACACACACACACACACACACACACACACACACACACACACACACACACACACACACACACACACACACACAAGGAAACAGTCCCAATGCCAGCACCTACCCACACACCAGCCCGTAACCACCAGTCAGCCGCCTTATGCATGCAGCTGATACAGACAGACAACACAAAACGCTCTGCCAAGAAGCAATCAGTCAGAAAGAGTGCCTCAGTGATTTGTTATAAGCAGGTGCTATGAAAAAAAATTGACAGGCAATGTTTTATCAAGGCAGACTGAATTTACAGCCGGTAAATTGATAGTAGACATAATGAAACAATAAAAATGTCTGCAGCACCAGCCAGGACAAGGTGCTCTGACGTTTGCATGTATGCGTGTTAGAAGAGATCCATTGCTCTCCATTCACCAAACCCCCCCACCTTATATAGCCCCGGATTGTTTTGTTAACTGATAAGGAAGTACTTGAGCTGTTTGTAAACTGTGCGCCAACAATGGGTGAAGACAATGGAGCCATTCAAGAGCTACAGAGAAGGAGAGCGGGGTAATGAGAGGGAAAGAGAAACATTGAGAAGAGAGCAAGTGTGTGTGTGTGTGCGTGTGTGTGCGTGTGTCTGTGTGTGTGGATTGTGGGGACAGAGAAACCTCCAGCTAATTTTCAGCATTGTTGCATTATTTCATGTCTCCCTGCTGCAAGTCATCATAGGGTGTTTAGTGACTTTGCCCAGTGCTCTATATTATCCCCTTGACCCCTCCCACCACACAGGTCTGTCACCCATGGCGATGTGAGTGATCTCTGTATGGACGCTGCTGAGCAGCTCAAGGGGGCATCTGGTCTTTTTCCCCTCTCAGTTGCTGAAATGTAAACACCCCAGTTGCCTGGATTTGCCAAATGAGCACCTGGTATTTCAAAGTGCCCTCCTGGCTGTGACTTTTTTTTTTTTTTTTTCAACATCAGTCAGGGCGGGAGGCGAGGCTGTTCTGCATTATGGAGACATACACACAAGCTCACTTGCATGCATGCACACACGGTGTTGTTCAGCACGAAGGTATGGTGGGAGCGGAGACACAGGGCGAGCAGGCCCACACACATGCACGTACACACTCAGACACAACTTGAGGTACATGCACACTGTGAGCTCAGCCACACATACATACACACACACACCCAGCACTCCGTCATTCTCTCACCTGGCCTTGTGTTTAGTCTATATGCAGTGTAATGGTATACGGTAGGATTACTGTGACCCTCCAAGGTGCTGCAGCACAGCGGTGTGGTGTTTGTCAAGACTGTCTCTGTCGTGGAGCCTGTGGACTGCTGCGGCTTGTCATCAGAACAGTTAGCGGCACAGAGCCAAGACAGATCTCAAACCTTCACACAGTTGATCCGAGAAGAAATTGGGGTCATCACACCAAGTAACCGCTGTAACAGAAAGAAGATAAAACTTTAACAGGCCACTCTGTTTTGTCTTTGCAATTTAAAAAAAAAGTGTTTTGTTTCACAGACGACATAAAAGACAGATTTTTCATCCAATTAAGTACGTTTTTCTCACATAAAAATGAAAAAAGCTGAACTTCAAAGCAGACAGCTGCACTCTGGAGGATGAGGTATCCTAACATTCACAAAAAGTAAAATGGGTAAGACCACACTGAATCTAAGACTGTCAGTTTTGGATCATAAGAAGAAGAAATAAAAGTTCTTTATTGGCTAATTCACGGCTTCAAATCAAACTAAATTGCTCAGAAGCAACTGTACCAGAAAACATTTTGGCACAAAGGGCTTCATCACGGTGCAACAGTGGATAGCAAAACTACAGTAGCTCATATTGAAAATTGAAACTGCATCTGATTATCTGATAAGCATGAATGTTTTCATACGGTAATGATGCCTTTGTTGACTAGAGCCCGAACAGAATGCAGCAAAGTCAACTCAATGAAAGAATAAAGAGAAAAAAATGCAAATTTGTTTAACTGACACCTAATTAATTTGCCAGAAGTATTTTGAAAGTCATCAGTCCTTGATAAATGTCATTTTTCAGCATTAATCTGTTCTTTTTTAGAGCCACTTGTGACAATCCTCTCCTTCCTTTGGCATTTTTTGATGAAACTGCATATTTTCCCTGCAGCTTGATGGACACCCCTGCTGTTCTAATATTGCTAACAAGCCTATTGTACCCCGCTTATACTTCATCTGCTTCCTTTTTATCTTCCTTTTTACTCTGACTCTTTCACGAAGCAGAGAAAAAATAAAATGTGAGCAATTGCTTTATAATTTTGGGGGACTCATGCATCCACCTCCACCATTAAGCGGTATGCAATCCTCGTGTATTGTAATTGCTCATTGAGTTGTTTATGAAGGCACTTAACAAGCCCACTCTTGGCCATGTTTTATTTAGAAATAAATAACGTGTCTGAGAATGTATTATTTTAGTCCTTTTTTGGCCAAAACCAACAGACAATGACTACAAATGAGAATGGCTGTAAACGGCCGTGGCATCATAGAAAACAAGCAATGATATATCATTCTGCACACCCACAATGACACAAAAAATTCAATCAGCCTTTTGACAAAACTGTAGGCTGCCATAAAAAAAAGAAAAAGAAAAAACTGACAACATCTCCGTTTGGCCTCCCATCCCCCTCTAACCTTTTCCTAAAATGGAAACGGTTGTGTTGTTGCTTTCGCTGATGTGATTTGTAGTCTGTTGCTTTTGGGATTGATTCACATTCATGTGATAACTGACTATGTCGTGTCACTGCATGCCTCAGCACTGACAACGGAGGGCCAACACTGTCTGTCTGTCATCAGTGCACCCTCAGACAGCATGGCCTACACCCACTCAGGCCTGTATGAGGCATCATGTCGTAGTAAGGTGTCTCCTTTGAGCTCCAAAGCACATTCCATGGTACTTATTCACCAGAATCACCAGCGTGGAAGATTTGTGAGAATCTGAGCCGTGTGCATTATTTATGTGCGCACGCACACGTGGTGACAGTGGTTTGTGTTTACTCGACTGGATAAACGACGGCAAGAGTTTGGGCTTGAGTGGGTGTGTGTGGAAGAATTGGTTTTGTGGGACAAGTGTTTGGTGTGCCAGAGTATACATCAAAGTGTGTGTTTTTAAGTCTGTGTGCGTGTGAAGTCTTGTATGTGTGTCAGGATGTAGTATGTGAGTATTCCTGCACGTCTTACTGAACAAACCAGGCACACTTCTCCTTTCATGCTTTCAGGAAAGTTTTCACAAGGGACTGTGATACCCTCCTTTACCCACTCCAGCACAAAAGTGGTGTTCTGCCTTTGTAGCAAATCTCCCCTTTTTCTCCACTGGCTGCATCCACTGGGGTAACAGAACACACTCAACAGTCTACAGTCAAGCACGAGAAACACTGTGACGCCATCAGCACTTCTGTGGCCATACTTGCTCTTTGTAGTCTGTTTTGTCAGTCTCTCTTTTTTTCATCTCTTTTCCAGTCTCCATCAGGTGCGATCTGTCATTGTTTGTCATTTTGTCTTGGGCATTTTCTGCTGCTCTGTGTAAATGTTCAGAAGGCTCCCACGGGTGCTGATAGGTAAAAAAAAAAAAAAAAGATCCTGGCAACTTTTCATATAGACTCCACAAGGTTGCAGGACCTTGAGTCTTTATCTCTCCCTATAGCAGTAGCCCACCTTTGCCTTACATTACCTCTCTTTGTCTCTCTCTCCTTCTCCTTTTGCCCTTTCTTTCCTTCTTTTCCATGAAAACTTCCAAAAAGAAAAAAAAAAAGAAACGGGTGCACTGTGGTCTCCTCCTATGCGCTGGGGGCAAAGGTGCTCTAGATTAAAAAGAACCTCGCAAATTGAATTCACACTTGATGAAACAAACAGATTTGCATGTGTCTATTCGCCTGAGACGAGGTGGCCAGCTCCAGGCAAAGAACTGTCCCACCTCTGAACAGTGCAATGCGCTCAACTAATTAATGGGCTGTTATTGGAGAAATGTGTCACGGAGTTTGAGGTGAGGCGATGTAGAGCGGTGCGACCCCAGGCCAATAAAGGTCGAGGTCCTTGCTAATAGGATGGAACCGGGTCAAATCTGAACCTAATCAAAGTTGCCAACCTAAATTTGGCAAACAGCACCTCCAACACGGCTCCATGACACCTTTTCGTTTCAATCCACCTCCCTCACATGCCACAAAGTGAAAGATTGATACGGGCCCTGTTGGGCCGTCACAAGGCTTACATCGTCATTTCTTTGTATTATGGTGGCAATATGTAAAGTATTCAGGCTGCTTTGAAGCCATATTGCGGTGACAGCTGTGCATTTGAGTTGACAGCTGAGTCCATTATACCCTTCTTTTTTTCATCAAAGGATGTGTTTCCTGACATTACATCAACTTAGAAAATTACAGTGATAGCGTGTAAGAATTCTCTGCGCTGCTGGGTCCGTTTATGCGATGCATTATCTTCATTTGTTGCCCTTTGGTCCCAACTGGTATTTGGTATTCAATGACAGCTATTTCTGTACCGGCTCAGGCCACACACTACTACAACAGGACCACTCCACGTAGAGTGCTTTGTTGGCCTTTCGCGGCAGCCTCCCTGCTGCCAACAGAGGTCAGTGGGGAGATCGGTTGGGCATCGGCGACCACAGATAAACCCTCATCTCTTGCTGGGCATGATGGGAAGGCTCATGGGACCAGTGCGGGCAGACAGGCTGACGCGTTTCGCCTCCCTCTCTGTCCCTTCAGCTATTTACCAGACGGAGGTCCCATCCAAGCAGGAATTTCACACCCTATTGAAAATGTGGCTTCTGTCAGCTGCCGCTCCACCACCCATTAACAGGGGCTCATCCTTCCTTCCGTCTCTTCCTTGTTTCCCTCGCTCCGTCTCCCCAATCCTTAAGTTAATCCTTCAAGGGGGGGCTCTGCCTTGTATGTTGTTAAAAGAAAAGGCAGGATCCGGACTTTAACATCGAGGACTGACGCTTGGTCAGCGTTGTGTGGCTAAGGTGTGGCTTTGTTTTGAAGGTGCTCTATTGGTTTAGCTGGGGGAGGAATTAGTTGAGTGTTGAGAGTGTCGAAAACAAACAAAATGAGAAGTTGTGTGACCTTACGGAAAGGAAATAAACTTTTGCAGTTGAAGGCATGAAGGTGGTGGGCGTGTGAGTAATGCCCTGGAAAACCTTTGGACAGCTTGTTTATTGACCGCTGGTAAAGAAGGTTTCCATTTTTAACACTGACTTTCCAATCCAGGTTGAGACTTTAATTTATCTAGTGAGGTTATTCACACCTATGTGCTACACCATGGAGGTGTTAACCACTCAGTTTCATATTCCTCCTTCTTCCAGGGTGTTTGGGTTTAAATGAATGTACCAACAGGGGAATCACTTTCCAGGAGGAGATGTTCAGGATATTGAACAGTTTTAGTCCAGACAGGTATTTCCCATCAGATCTTCGATATAGTCATCCATTCAGTCAGATCCACTGAAGTTCAATGATAATAAATACAGAAACATCTTCAGAGAAAAAAAAAGCAAAGCGAGAATCCCTCCCTGTGCACAGCTGGAGGAGCAATAGGAGTTGCGTACGAGGAATCGCAAATGCAAAAATGAAAATGTGACACTGAAGAGGTAAAAGGCTGATACGTAAGTGCTGCTGCCAGAATGATAAACCCAATAACTCCAACTTAATATCACCTCCTCATAACATTTTTATCTCCTAGAGGAGGCTGGTTGGGTGAGTTAACTGGGTGTGTGGGGGTATTTTACAGGATGAAGACAGGAGGCCCAACCTGCGCCCATACATCTTGTTGGACAGTTGAATAGCTTCTCCTTCCACGTATAACCTGAATTCTATAGAGGACATTAAGAACTGGTTGTATCTGTCAGCGTAGTGTACAACCTGCCATACCTTCATAATCCCATACCCTACAACTGTTATTCTGAATGAGGGCAGAGTTCCTTTAACTAAGACTTTCATAAAGTGTTTCTCATCGCACTTAAGTGTTCCTTCCTGAAAGAGAAAGGTCACATCCTCTCCTGCAACGACACATGGTGCTGCGTAGAAGAGGAGCGTTGCTTTCTCGTGTTGGTGTAAACACTATGGCTGAGGAGATTAAAGGTAGGCTGTGTGTGTTTATTTTAAATTTCACCTAGCAATTCATGGTATGTGGTGTGATCGATATACAAGTCAAGGTAAGCTTCAAGCATGTTTTTTTTTTAAGTTTGTGATGTAAATATTTAGTTTTGAACGCAGGCAAAGCAGAAGTGAGAAATCATCTGACTAAATAAAACAATAACATATAAACCATTGACCAAAATATGAATAAATACATTTAAATAAATACATCAGCATTATAAATCTTGCATAATTCAACTATAGAAAGATTATTGTAGCGCTATTTGTTTCGTTCTTGTGGGTTTTTTTGGTTTAAAATAGCAACTGTTCCTATTGAAGTAGTTATGGTCTCATGTTTGGGACATAAATGTGATTTCAAACTAAAAGTTTCAGACACTTAAATTTAGGCATTTATCACAAATCATGCAACTTCAATTTGCCAGATATCGCTTAGAGGTTAAATATATAGAAAAGGGGGAGAAAAGAGCAGAGTATATTCAGCCAGTAGTTCTTCAGCTGCCTCCCTTGCTTGAGAAAAAGTTAAACCTTTAAAACACTCATATGGTATGCTACTTGAAGCTTGACTAAGACCATATTGCCATGGAAACTGAATATTTTTTTGGTCTCATAGAGCCTTTTTTTTTTTGCCTTTTCAGGAGAGACCATTTGAACGAACACGCTCATAATGGTAAGCTCATCTCTGTCGCTCACTGCTCACATGACGCCTGAGAGCAGGAGGTTCTGTTAGAGGTGCATTAACTTCACCTTAAACGTGATTAAAGATGGGGTCGGGGATGGCACAAGCAACTAAATGAGATGGAATGAAATTGGTGAAGGGGGGAAAGAGTTAATTAGCTTAATAAGATTGGAGAGAGACGGGGAGTGGTTGGACCAAAGGAGGTGAGGAGCAGGGGTAGCACTGGTGTTTTGGAGGTTGGTGGGTGGGCGGGGGGGCTGGTGGGTTGCTGTGCTGTTGCGCGTCTCTGGAACATGCCAGAGGTACAATAGGGGTGCTAATCTGGCAAATTGAAAGGTGCTCGCAGGGAGGGGTGTGGGTACGGGAGTGGCACTTGGGCTCCCATCCCTGGAATGAGAAAAACAAATTAAATTTTCGTAGCCTCAGAATAGTCCCCCCTTCCACCCAACACTCGTTTCCCTGATTGAATTTGTGCCTGGCGCGTGGGGCTGGGTGTAATTTTAGAGGGCTGTGAAGGTAAAATTATGTCCAACATTTTGTAAGGGGCGTTATATCCACCTTGGTTTTACTTATTTAAACAACACTGTGGCCTGTGGTTATTCCTGCTGATGAAATATGAAACTATGCTGTGACATGTGTTTCAGTGAGAGGACTGCGACCACAAAACATTTAACACCATGGAACTTGTCCTTAAAACTCATCCTGAAAAATGCTAGAATTTGCTTTGTTTCCGCTACATGAAGTCTAAAATATCTGTTCTTCTATAAATTTTGACATCTGCTACTTGTAATTAGCAAGGACACAAGCATGCTAACATTCACACGTGAGGGAAATTTAATGGTGTCAGTTCACCTGAGGTGAAGAGATCTGAGGGCGTAGCAAACGCCTAAACGCCATTCTACACAGAAAGGACCTGATATCGAAATGCAGAAATAAACCTCTGTTTGGAAGGTGAAAGTGCAATTTACAGCTACAACGCACAAGTTCAGTTTGTGAACGCATCTCAGATGAGAATTAATCACTACGATGAAAGAAATACGGAGGTGTAACAACACAAATAAATACAGAAAAATCAACTTTGATCACCAGCAATCCACTTGGAACGGTAACAACCTCTTTGTTGTTCCCGTAGCTTTGATGCAATAAATGCAGTTCATCCAGGAAGAGCTCCAACTGCCATAAAAGTCAAATCTGCAACATCCTCACGCTGCTTTTTAGCATTAATCAATACTTATCAAGCTGCCCAAACTCTCATCTATTAAGACGGCATGTCATTTCTTGTTTAAAGCTCTCTCTCTCTTGGAAACACCTGTATGATAACATCACTATTCCCCCAGAGAGATGTTTGCTCTGCCAAATCTGACAACTTAAAAAACAGAGACGGCTTAATCTTTGCCTGTGGCTAGTGTCAAATTGGTTACAATTATCCACTTTTTGTCAGATTTAGACATATTTTGTCCTTCACATCATTGGCGAAAAATTGAATTGGTCAAATGACAAATTGAATTCACAGGTTTAATCATGGTGTCCTTGATGGATGAGGGTCCATTCAAAACAGGCAGATAATGAATGAGAAAGGAGAGCTGCTGCAAGGCTGTGTTTGTGATTCACCGTAGGAGGACAGCTTATGACACCGTACCCCGGAGAAAGCTTTGATTGGTGGAATTTGTCAGTTTGACTGTCAGGAGGAGGTAAAGTGACATTTCTGTTTTCTTTTCCAGATTGCTCTATGCATGACATGAGATATGCATTGTTGTCAATGACCTAATGTCTGGGCAAAAGTGATCCTAAACTCCTAGAGAAAAGGTCCCAACAGCAGGAGAACATAAAGATGTCACAGAGTTTTACAATGTGGTCTGTTGCTGACAAGTTCAGAGTTTGGAAATTCTCGCTCTTAGCCAGCTGTGCTAGATCTCACACACAGCATTGTTTCAGGAAGAGTCACATCAGAATATAGTATGTCAGTCATACCATATTTATTAGAGGAGACTGAACAACCTTCTACAGAGAGATTTGAGAACATCAGGGGTAGAAGTATGAGGGATATAGATTTCCCCCTCTTTCCTATGCATAAAAATATCCTCGCTATTGAAAAGACATTGACAAAGAATAAGCTTACATTAAATCATGTCAGACTTCACAAGTAGTTAGTTTTAACATTGAGGGTCTAAAGTCTGAAGGTTTGACTCCATCCTGCTTACTCACATCAGCAGTAATAATCACTGAAAGCCTTTTGCACGCAATTAAATGGATGTTACTTTGTTTGAAAGATGTTTCAGGTCAGAGAAAGGTCGGATGAGAACGCGGTTTATGTCTAACTGGATTACGATGTTGTCTATCTTTGACGAAACCACCATGTGGAGTTGCCAGTGGCTACCGCACAAACAAGGAGAGCAGATCTTGTGCCAAAACCTTATGGCAGTCAGCAATTCCTTCGTGATCCCACTCCTCCCTGTGAACTCGTCCATGTTAGCCTCGCTCCGCCTGTCTGTCTCCCTCCGGTCTCTCTACCCGTCTCCTTCACAGTGACTCTCCCAAATGTCACCCTAGAAAAATGCAAGTAAATAATGCACAGTGTGATTAAATTACAATTTCCATTGTAAATGCACTGATGTAAATGTGAAAAGTAAGTTGCTGGCAAAGAATTAAAAAGGAGGGTTCATTTCATTATGTAAAGAAGTGCTCTCAGGGGTCTAAAAGGAGACATTGGCAATGACCTGTTATAGGAAGGGTGGACCTGGCTCATTGCACTGTGTATTAGTGAGCCAAAACTCGCAACATGTTGATAGAAAGAAAGCAGTACGGCATTCAAGATGGATTCTCTTCCAGATTTCCTTTAAACATTAGTGGGAGTTGACTTGACAGCAGGCATGCTATCGCTGGGTGTGATCTCTCTCTAATATGTTTTTGCCCTAACCATCTTTTGGTCCATAAGTTTCAGTTTATCGTGTCCCAAACACATCCAGGATTTCCACTGGCATTGGAATCTTTTTAACCGCTACACTATCGCCATGTTGAAAATACGGATCTCGCTCCCATTATGTGGTTGTCAGTGAAATGCACATCCATCCCATTAAATACACCTTGGACAATAAGACCGGGTGTCAATCAGATGGAGAGTAAGATGCTAACAGGGTGGGGTGGGGGGGATGAATGGGACCTGAGATGAAAATTCTCCAATTGAAATTCCAATTTTGGATTTAAATGTCTGAGTGGAGGCTCAGTGTGGATTTGTCATTGAAATGCAAACCGTTTTGCCTGCAGTTCTGTATACTAAAGGATGAAAATTAACATAAATTTTGATTTTCAACACATAAAACCAGCACATTTTCGGCCAACATGCCAGCATTGGAAATGCATTTATTCAGTATGCAGTCATTCATTATTCATGTTTATATGTGTGCACCTCATAATTGCTTTATTCAGAGTCAGGTCTTGTTTCGGCGTGGGGCCTTTTGATGGCTTACAGATTAACTCCTTGAAATTTGGCGGCTTTAGATGTAATGAGTGTCTAATGGACACCTGCACTGAGTCTATGGGGGGGGGGGCAGCTATCCAAAAACAGTTTGGCCACTGTCCCTTAGAAAATGAGTCACACAGGACGTCCTGGTGGCCAAGTGGCTCACGCTTCCTGTTTCATCTGTCACCTCAGGTTTTAGGGCCCTGTCTGGTTCACAGCACAAAAGCTGTCTGGTATTGTAAAATCACTAACCCCTGACCATTTGTGCCTATGTGTCTCCACAAGACCAGACATACCAGATGCATTTTGTACATGGCCTTTGCAAGTGACAAGAGGTGAGGCATTTCCTCAAATGGCTGCTGCCATCTTTCCTCTAACCGCACCGTCAAAAGTGACCTGGTTCACATGTAATTAAAGAGAAAAATTGGCCCCAGCTCGAGTGTGGTAGAGGATTATTCCACTCGATCCCCCTGTGTTCTTTTATTCATTCTTTTTTTTCTGGATGACTACATTCCTTTAATATGATGAATGGGAATGCAACAGCCCAGTAATTTCATTCTCCAGCTATGGCCATTTTATTATTTCTCAGGCCTTAAAGAAATGCTACTGAAATTTTTTTGGAACAAAACCCACTTCAAAGTCACACTAGACCTCAGGGCTATCGAGACTAAGAACAAACAGTCTCCAGAATTGAGTCGATACATAGCAAGCAATGAATTTAATCCTTGACAAAATTCAGACCAACACTCACATGCAGAAGAGGAAAAAAAAACATCATGGTTATTACCTCCCATTTATGTTCACTTTGCATTTCAAAGGCACGGCCTCCCCAGCTTGTCACACCCTAGTTAACAGTTTAATCCTGACACAGATGAAGCACACTGCCCTCCTTTGTGAGTCAACTCCTACATGTCCAATGGCTGGACAGTAGGGAAGTGATGAAATCAGCAGGAAGGGTTGGGGAAGGAGGATAGGGATGATCTGAGGGCTACTTTATCTGCGAGAAGTCACACCGAGTGATTGCCTTCAATGAGGCGAGGAGATTAGCGAGTGGATGTCTGGGTGGAAGGGGGTGGGGGTGGGGGGTGTAAAGAGAAGCATCAGAGGCTGTTGGAAGCCAGGAGGTGAGAGAGGAATGAGTGAGTGCATGTGTGTGTGTGTGTGTGTGTGTGTGTGTGTGTGTGTGTGTGTGTGTGTGTGTGTGTGTGTGTGTGTGTGTGTGTGTGTGTGTGTGTGTGTGTGTGTGTGTGTGTGTGTGTGTGTGTGTGTGTGTGTGTGTGTGTGTGTGTGTTTGGTGAGAAGTGCCAGCTACAACTAATGTATCTGATCCCACGAAACTTAACCTCAATGCATTTTTCATAAACTAATCTCATTATTATCAATCCATCACCTCCAGCCCACGGGATTCCAAAAGTGAGAGCTTTCCTTTTTATCTAAAACAAGATAAATGTTAACTGCTGATAATGTATGAGATGCACAAATAATTAGTCATATTTGTAAGATGGCCCCTGCACTGCACCTATGGTGAAGTAAGTGTATATCATCAATTTATCTGATAGCAATGATTTTACTCAGTGCCCCGACGGAAAGATAATTCTTAATGTACCTCATTGGTTTGAAGATTAATGTGTTTTTTTGGTTTGTTTTTTGTCTTAATGTCCTGACAGTAGTTAAAGGCCAATTCATCAGCATTTAAAATATACACGTCATTGTGCACCATTATAAATTTGCGTAAACAACTGATGGAATCATGATCCTCTTGTTTTGTTTTTTTTGCAACAGTGTGCAAGTTTAAAAATCAAGTGTTTGTTGAAACCACTTTGTCCTGGCTAACCTTTCCACTCTCCATGCTATCCATCAAGTCCTTCATTTACATCTTCCTTGTGTGCACTGTCTCAGTTAATACAAAGATTGGTAACTTGCTAGCTTCTCT
Organism: Trachurus trachurus; assembly: GCF_905171665.1. Taxonomy (NCBI): domain Eukaryota; kingdom Metazoa; phylum Chordata; class Actinopteri; order Carangiformes; family Carangidae; genus Trachurus; species Trachurus trachurus. Next base: position 20,389,446 of record NC_139898.1, on the reverse strand, counting down.
CATTAGTTGGAGTGGAAATGTCCACTCAAAAACTCTAGATGGGAATATGTTTGTATGTCCCCACGTGAGATAGGTTTCAGAGCATTTTTTTTTTTAAAGGAAAAAGTTACATAAAACTTGTGAATAGGCAAAGGTTATTTTTGTACATTTTCAACAGTCAACATTTTTGCTGATCTTCTTCATCAGGACAGTACAGGTTCAATTTCATCAGGTTTAACTGACAGTGACCTAGCGACATATGCAAATAGTTTCAAATGTTACTATAGTGGAGTCCTGCTCACTACAAAACAGTAGAAATCAGAAAGAGAAACTGACAAAAACACAAACTGAGAAATCTCTCCAGTGAAATAACAAAAACTGTTCTCTTTTCAGCAAAAAACTGTGTAGGAAAATGGATTTTCAAGGCCTCCTGGTACATTATCAAAGGCCAAAGCAGCTGGCCGCCTTTTCCTTCACAATCACTAACTTTGTCTTTACTGCTGGACCTCAGCGCTCAAGCCCTCTCACACCAAGGTGAGTGCAGTTATTAGCACTTCAAATATGATGAGCAGAGCCTCCAAAAGCCTTGACGCGCATAACATTTCCATAGGAGATGGGCTGGTACCTCTTTCTTCCTGCTGACACACTGAACAACTGGCTTTATCTATCAGCTGCAGTCTAAACATCTTGGATTGTGTCCAGTCAAACCTCAAACCCCTGCAATGATGACAGAGCATCTATGGTTGCTACGGTAAAAGAAACTGAAGAAGGATGTTCAGTTCAGGGATACACTTCATTCTTATTTTAGTAAAGTGAAACCCAACCTTTCTTTGGCAGATATCGACTTCTTGTCAAGATGGGAGAGGGCTGCAGAAGGACAAAGAAATTGGTTACAGGGGCAAACAAACAGTGATGGGTAGTTAGACTTTGCTAAGTGGACACAGCATGTGCTGCTCACACTTAACATCTTGAGAGTGCCACTACAAACAATTGCCTGGCTTGTGAGTGGGAAAAAAAATCAAGCTGTAAAGATGAATAAATAAGGCGACCAGGTAAAATATCCGTATGACTCTTTAAATCAGTAACTACCTAAGAGCCACAAGAAAATATGGAGCTCTTATACAGCATGCAGCGCGATGCACATGCAGTCAAACTATGATGCCTTATTAGCATTCATCAGACCTGCATCCTCCAAATTCATCAGCTCATTTCATATGCTTTTGAATGTCTTTGAAAGTATCTGCAGAGGCTACAGAAATA